>NC_092247.1:15942257-16214757 GCF_036320965.1 Panulirus ornatus | reverse complement strand
TTGAATCAGGGCATGTGAAGCGTCTGGGGTAAACCATGGAAAGCTGTGTAGGTATGTATATTTGCGTGTGTGGACGTATGTTTATACATGTGTATGGGGGGGGTTGGGCCATTTCTTTCGTCTGTTTCCTTGCGCTTCCTCGCAAACGCGGGAGACAGCGACAAAAAAAAAAAAAAAAAAAAAAAAAAAAAAAAAAATATATATATATATATATATATATATATATATATATATATATATATATATATATCTCAAGTAATCCACCTATATGTAGGACATACCCTCAGACATACGGAAACTATTCTAATGATTTAGTTTGGCTTCCTGGAAACAAATTGTTTGTTTAACGTTATTGTCGAAAATTTCAATGCATTTTTCCCCATCATTTCATAATTTGACTAAAGTATTCTTGACAATTCATTATACGCTCAAGTTGTTATACTGCAAATGTAGGTATCATATATTAGGGTAGGTTTCCTCTCCATTCAGTTACCATAGGTAAGCAATATATAACTAGTTGTTGTCAACAAAGGTAAAAGAATAATGCCATGCATTTAACACGTTTCTTTATCCTTCGTAGACTGTTAATCTTTTGGACTTCCAAGTTCCATCTACTTGTCACCTTTAACGTTTCACAACTGTTCATCCAGACCATAAAATCGTTGGGGGTCTAATTCGCGGGTGCAATTGTTAAATACGGCTGTTACTTCACCGATGACCCCAGCAAGTCCTGGTCACCGGGACAAGCCTAGCCACTGTTATGTAAGTGTTTACATCCTTTAGGCAGTTCTAGAACAACATCCATTCACGCATATCTCTTACCCAACCACAAGTTCATTTCCGTAAGTCTTATGCATGACTTCGTATCTCTGGACCTATGCTGCCATGACACGTCATTTTCCCATAATAAAAGACAAAGTTGAAACCATTTTCTTTTTTCTCTACACGTTTACTAAATACTCTACCTTACAGCTATTATGCTGCCTATGACACGTAATTTTCCCTCAATAAAAGACAAAGTTGAGACAACCTTTCTTCTTTACACGTTTACTAAATACTCTACCTTACTGCTATTATGTTGCCTATGACACGTAATTTTCCATAAGAAAAGACAAAGTTGAGACCATTTTTTTTTCTTTACACGTTTAGTAAATACTCTACCTCATAGCTATTATGGTCAGCAATGATTGTGTATGCGCTTGCAGTCTTGTATTTCCCAAATATTAGAGTGAGTCGATGTTAACATTCAGGACATGAAGACGAACCCTCCCTATTCCGTGATTGGTACACGAATTTTTACAGTGGAGCAAAAACGGTTGCTTTTAATACATGAATCTAGTTCCGTGAAAAATAAAAGATCTTCTCATAAATGCATACACAATTTATTCTTTCTCTACAGGCAGAGAGCACATAGTTTCAAATTACAGAGAGCGGATAATTAATCTTATTTAGTTTCTTTGAAAGGGTATGATTCTCAAAGCCTTTATCTGCCACAACCGAAAATAAAAGTAGCCTTCTGTTACATTTGGTTATATGCAAAATAGAATTCTTAAGTTTAAATGAAAAAAAAAAATACTTCTATCAAATGATTACAACATACAGGGTTTGGTATGAGCCACTCATCAACAATTACCTTACAAATAAACACAAGAAATGTCTCTGCTGCCAAAATCACACAAACTTTTGTCTATCAGATAATCAGTTCCATAATTGGGTTGAAAGTTTGTGCCCTCCAAAATCTAACAAACAGATCCTTTATCGTTTGAGGTTTGAGTCCTAAGAAAACTGTTTTTAAAAATAGTAACCATCTTTTTTCCTGTTATGTGAGAGTTCTATTGTGATAAAATATATCAAAACATTAAGCCAAAATAAAAAAAAATATATGTTTTACTTGTTATATTCTAAACTTTCAAACAAAAACTGGTCTTAAATAAAAGAAATTTCATGAGAAAACGAAAATCCCAATAACTCATTTACCAACTTCATTCCTCTCTCTACAGGTAAGTTATTTATACAAACTACAAATTACTTTTAGCAGAAAATTGATTTTCATTTGTAAAGTGGATAAGTCAAGTGCTTTTGTGGTTTTTAAAGACTATACACAGCATTTATCTGCTACAAACATAACTAAAAAGTGGACCTCCAACTCAAATCAAATCACTAACATAAAGTGACATTGTGATTGTAAAGAATGATGCAAACTTACAAGATCATTACATTAATTAACAATTAGTCTGACAACTATTATCAGAAATCCACTAACATCAATATTGCTATCCCCTTTGAACTAACGATGAACAATAATTTCACCATCAAAATTACAGAACCTAATAATTTGACTATCATAATTACAGAACCTGTCTTTCTAACATTATTTCTATGGGCTTGAAAATCTGCATACCAAGATGTAAATTAATATATAATTAAATCCCCATGTATAAAATTTAACTACCAAAGAACATTCTACAAAAATTTATTCACTAATAATAGTTCTCAATTTATCCGTTTATAAATAATTCCAATCTATTATTTACAGGAGTTCCGTCTGAGAGAAAAACAGCTCAGAGAAATGATAAACCTGTTGTTTGTGGATAACTAATAATTACCCGAAACTTTAAGTCACGCATTTCTGAAGTGAGAATGGCATCTTGATCAAAATTGCATAAAAATTATCACATAAAAAAATTACAGCACTGAGAATGACCATGATAATTCATAGAACAACTGCATCCTTGTAAACTTAAAAATTGTCATACATATAATGCCATACAACAAAATAAGAACTTAATTATGCATTCACAACCAATTTCAAAATTTCATAAGAATACTGGCGTCTAATATATTCTCCTTAATCTTGCTCTCTTTACTGATCTCTTCGTCTCCAACATCTTAAACCGTGGTTGCTGTTGGGGACCTGGAAACAAGCTAAATAAAAACATTCTTGTGCAGTAACGAAACACAATATCTTCATTTGGCTGCCTGCCTGACAGCATCACTAGCGCCTCCAATATATCTGAATATCTTATGCTACGTTTGTAGACCCGAGGACGTTACGAAGCTGAGTAGTCTGGTCCGAGCAGGGTGTACACGAGGTATCCGAACTAACTTTCGCGTTAGAAATCTCTGGATTCTTCACTTCCTTTAAACCGTTTTGACCAGCATTAGCGCCAAAGTCAAGTCGGCTACCTCGAGACTGTAAATGTGCCTGCATCAGTTGCAAATATCTTGGTGTGAACTGACTGCTTCCGAGCTGTAATCCCCTCTCGACTGAAGATCTGGTTGGCACCTGTTGATTCGAACGTGGAGTAGAACCCTCCTGGGATCTAACACAGTCCCGAGGCAGCACAGCAGGCACCACCCTTTGTTGTTGTCCTGTGCCAAAGCCTGTGGCAAACATCGGCATTTTTGCAAGGTCCGTCACTTTCCCATCAAGGGTCACCTCACATCCGTGAAATCTGGCAAGTTCACGAAACATTACAAGGAGGCTATTCTCGGCAGAATTGGGAAGTGAGGGTAACGTGATCTTGATGGTCCTCTTCCTCGGAGTTTTAGTGACCTTGTTATGACGAACTTGTGGAGAAGCAATGTTCACGTACCGTTCGGGCTGCTGTCGTGCAGTTCTTAAGCTGTACTTTTGGCAATGCCTCCCTGTGGTACATTTTTCCTGGCTAGCTGAAGTACCATTACATGTACTCGCTGAGCTAAGAGGTTGCTTTATATTTGCCAACGCGTCTCTGGTGGGCACTGCCGGCGATGACACAGTCCTATTTCCTATGTTTCCCACCTTTTTACCGGAGTTACTGGAGGAGACGTGGTTTGGAACGTCACAATCTGAATTCTCACCGGCGGGAGTCGACTTGGAACCATCACTCCTAGAACTCTCCCTGGTAACGTCCTTCTTTTCTTCTGAAATCTGACCTTCAAGAGTTTGCGCACCTTGTATTACCGAAGAGGATCCTTGGAAACCGTTTGAATCTGTTTTGGCATCCGAAGGATGATTATTGGGAAGTGAAGAGGTGGAGCATGGCAGTGACTCCGTTGCATCTCGCCCATCCTTTGCCTTTGATGTTGCAAGTGCCTCCGTGGAAGGGACGTTACTTTTAGCAAGACCCTCTGGAGATGGCAGCTTAGCTTTTACAAGCATCTCCCGTGAACTCACCTCAGCTTTAACATCAGTGGAAGTGTCATTCACATTGAGTGCAATTTGCTCCAGTTGATCAGCTCTGTCGATCTTTGCTCCTTCTACGAGTTGGGCCAGTTCACCAACCGTCAAATTCTGGTTGGCAATGGTGATACGTTTATCATTTATGGTGATGATTTCTTGACAGATAAGTAATTCTGGAGAATTTTCAGACACCCTAGCATCAGATTTCTTGTGTTTCTTGATTGTAACACTCTCATGTGGGGTTTCGTCCAGGGGTTTCTTACTTTTCTCACCTGGTACGGGAGGAACAATGAAGAAGGACACATCCCCCGTTTCTTCAATCTTCTGCCGCAGCTGAAGAATGGTATCCTTAATTTTGTCCGAGTCTCCACAAGCAGCTGCTGCCATAATCCTTGGTTCCCCTTCTATTGTACGAGTTTTCCAAAATAAAATCTCAATGCTTGTGCTTAACTATAAATCTGAAAAAGAAATATCCCAAACTGAGTGCACCTTTCATTATAGAAGATTCAAAAGATAAGAAACGAAAATGAATGGTTGAAAGGCATGAAACCTTAAATAAACATTCCAGACTGTGGATCTTCCCCCCCCCCCCCCCTCTCTCTCTCTCTCTCTCTCTCTCTCTCTCTCTCTCTCTATATATATATATATATATATATATATATATATATATATATATATATATATATATATAAACAAAGGTTTGTTGAATGTGTTAGATGATAGACTGTCAGATATAGGGTGTTTTGGTCGAGGTGGTGTGGGAAGTGAGAGGGTTTGGGAGAATGATTGTAAACAAAGAAGTGGTAGTAAAAGCTTTGCGGAAGATGAAAGCCGGCAAGGCAACAGGTTTGGATGGTATTGCAGGGAAATCTATTAAAAAAGGGGGTGACTGTGTTGTTCAATGGTTGGTAAGGATATTTAATGTATGTACGACTCATGGTGAGGTGCCTGAGGATTGGCGGAATGCGTGCATAGTGCCATTGTACAAAGGCAAAGGGGATATAGGTGAGTATTCAAACTACAGAGGTATAAGTTTGTTGAGTATTCCAGGGAAATTATATGGGAGGGTATTTATTGAGAGGGTGAAAGCATATACAGAGCATCAGATTGGGGAAGAGCATTGAGGTTTCAGAAGTGGTAGAGGATGTGTGGATCAGGTGTTTGCTTTGAAGAGTGTATGAGAAATACTTAAAGAAACAAATGGATTTGTATATAGCATTTATGGATCTGGAGAAGGCATATGAAAGGTATTATGAGTATTTGGTGTGGGAGGTAAGTTGCTAAAAGCAGTGAAAAGTTTTTATCGAGGATGTAAGGAATGTGTGCGAGTAGGAAGAGAGGAAAGTGATTGGTTCCCAGTGAATGTCGGTTTGCGGCAGGGGTGTGTGATATCTCAATGGTTGTTTAATTTGTTTATGGATGGGGTTGTTAGGGAGGTGAATGCAAGAATTTTGGAGAAAGGGACAAGTATGCAGTCTGTTGTGGATGAGAGGTCTTCGTAAGTAAGTCAGTTGTTGTTCACTGATGATACAGCGCTGGTGGCTGATTCGGGTGAGAAACTGCAGAAGTTGGTGACTGAGTGTGGTAAAGTGTGTAAAAGTAAAAAACTGAGACGAAATGTGAATAAGAGCAAAGTTATTAGGTTCAGTAGGGTTGAGGGACAAGTTAAATGGGAGGTAAGTTTAAATGGAAAAAACTGGAGGAAGTGAAGTGTTTTACGTATCTGCGAGTGGATTTAGTAGCGGATGGAACCGTGGAAGTGAGTCACAAGGTGGGGGAGGAGGCGAGGGTTCTGGGAGCACTGAAAAATGTGTGGAAGGCGAGAACATTATCTCGGTAAGCAAAAATGGGTATTTTTGAAGGAATAGTGGTTCCAACAATGTTATATGGTTGCGAGGCATAGGCTATAGATAGGGTTGTGTGGAGGAGGGTGGATGTGTTGGAAATGAGATGTTTGAGGACAATATGTGGTGTGAGGTGGTTTGATCGAGTAAGTCATGAAAGGGTAAGAGAGATGTGTGGTAATAAAAAGAGTCTGGTTGAGACAGCAGAAGAGGGTGTATTGAAATGGTTTGGTCACATGGAGAGAATGAGTGAGGAAAGTTTGACAAAGAGGATATATGTGTCAGAGGTGGAGGGAATGAGAAGTGGGAGACCAAATTGGATGTGGAAGGATGGAGTGAAAAAAAAAATTGAGCGATCGGGGCCTGAGCATACAAGAGGGTGAAAGGCGTGCAAGGGACAGAGTGAATTGGAACAATATGGTATACCGGGGTCGACGTGCTGTCAGTGGATTGATCCAGGGCATGTGAAACGTCTGGGGTAAACCACGAAAGTTGAGTGGGGCCTGGATGTGGAGAGGAAGCTGTGGTTTCGGTGCATTACAGATGACAGCTAGACACAGCATGAACGAATGTGGCCTCTGTTGTCTTTTCCTCGTGCTACCTCGCGCGCGCGCAGCGGGGGGTGGGGGGCATTTCATGTGTGGTGGGGCGACCAAGTGGATGAAGGCAGCAAGTATGAATATGTACATGAGTATATACGCATAAGTCTGTGTATCTATATGTATGAATATGTTGAAATGTATAGGTATGTATATGTGCGTGTGTGGACGTTCATGTATATACATGTGTATGTGGGTGTGTTGGGCAATTCTTTCGTCTGTTTCCTTGCGCTACCACGTGAGACAGCGAAAAAGCATATAATTATATATATATATATATATATATATATATATATATATATATATATATATATATATATATATATATATATATATATATATGGGGAGAGGGAGAAAGAATACTTCCCACGTATTCCCTGCGTGTCGTAGAAGGCGACTAAAAGGGAAGGGAGCGGGGGGCTGGAAATCTTCCCCTCTTTCTTTTTTTTTTTTTTTCCAAAGGAAGGAACAGAGAAGGGGGCCGGGTGAGGATGTTTCCTCAGAGGCCCAGTCCTCTGTTCTTAACGCTACCTCGCTGAGGCGGGAAATGGCGAATAGTATGAAAGAAAAAAGAAAGAATATATACATATATATATATATATATATATATATATATATATATATATATATATATATATATATATATATATATATATATACACATTACACGAAAGTGCACTTGGGAACTTATCGTGTTTCATTTTCCCCGTGGACTCATAGGAACATATATATATATATATATATATATATATATATATATATATATATATATATATATATGATACAGGAGATGGAGTGAGTATTTTGAAGGTTTGTTGAATGTGTTTGATGATAGAGTGGCAGATATAGGGTGTTTTGGTTGAGTTGGTGTGCATAGTGAGAGGGACAGGGAGAATGGTTTGGTAAACAGAGAAGAGGTAGTGAAAGCTTTGCGGAAAATGAAAGCTAAACAGAGAAGAGGTAGTGAAAGCTTTGTGTGTTTGGATGGTGTTGCAGTGGAATTTATTAAAAAAGGGGGTGACTGGTTGGTAAGGATATTCAATGTATGTATGGTTCATAGTGAAGTGCCTGAGGATTGGCAGAATGCATGCATAGTGCCATTGTATAAAGGCAAAGGGGATAAAGGTGAGTGTTCAAATTACAGAGGTATAAGTTTTTTGAGTATTCCTGGCAAATTATATGGGAGGGTATTGATTGAGAGGGGTAAAGGCATGTACGGAGCATCAGATTGGGGAAGAAGAGCAGTGTGGTTTCAGAAGTGGTAGAGGATGTGTGGATCAGGTGTTTGCTTTGAAGAATGTATGTGAGAAATACTTAGGAAAGCAAATGGATTTGTATGTAGCATTTATGAATCTGGAGAAGGCATATGATAGAGTTGATAGAGATGCTTTATGGAAGGTATTAAGAGTATATGGTGTGGGAGGTAGATTCCTAGAAGCAGTGAAAAGTTTCTTTCAAAGATATAAGGCATGTATATGAGTAGGAAGAGAGGAAAGTGATTGATTCTCAGTGAATGTTGGTTCGCAGCAGGGGTGCGTGATGTCTTCATGGCTGTTTAATTTGTTTATGGATGGGGTTGTTAGGGAGGTGAATGCAAGAGTTTTGGAGAGAGGGGCAAGTATGCAGTCTGTTGTGGATGAGAGAGCTTGGGAAGTGTCAGTTGTTGTTCGATGATGATACAACGCTGGTGGCTGATTCGGGTGAGAAACTGCAGAAGCTGGTGACTGAGTTTGGTAAAGTGTGTGAAAGAAGAAAATTGAGAGTAAATATGAATAAGAGCAAGGTTATTAGGTATAGTAGGGTTGAGGGACAAGTTAACTGGGAGGTAAGTTTGAATGGAGAAAAAGTGGAGGAAGTGAAGTGTTTTAGATATCTGGGAGTTGATTTAGCAGCGGATGGAACCATGGAAGCGGAAGTGAGTCACAGGGTGTGGGAGGGGGCGAAGGTTCTGGGAGCGTTGAAGAATGTGTGGAAGGCGAGAACATTATCTCGGAAAGCAAAAATGGGTATGTTTGAAGGAATAGTGGTTTCAACAATGTTATGTGGTTGCGAGGTGCAGGCTATAGATAGGGTTGTGCAGAGGAGGGTGGATGCATTGGAAATGAAATGTTTGAAGACAATATGTGGTGTGAGGTGGTTTGATCGAGTAAGTAATGAAAGGGTAAGAGAGATGTATGGTAGCAAAAAGAGTGTGTTTGAGACAGCAGAAGAGTGTATTGAAATGGTTTGGTCACATGGAGAGAATGAGTGGGGAATGATTGACAAAGAGGATATATGTGTCAGAGGTGGAGGGAATGAGAAGTGGGAGACCAAATTGGATGTGGAAGGATGGAGTGAAAAAGATTTTGAGTGATTGGGGCCTGAACATACAGGAGGGTGGGGGGCGTGCAAGGAATAGAGTGAATTGAAACGATGTGGTATACCGGGGTGGACGTGCTGTCAATGGATTGAACCAGGGCATGTGAAGCGTTTGGGGTAAACCATGGAAAGTTTTGTGGGGCCTGGATATGGAAAGGGAGCTGTGGTTTCGGTGCATTATACATGACAGCTAGAGACCGAGTGTGAATGAATGTGGCCTTTGTTGTCTTTTCCTAGCGCTACCTCGCGCACGTACGGGGGTGTGGGGGGTGCCATTTCATGTGTGGCGGGGTGGTAACGGGAATGGATGAAAGCGACAGGTATGGATATGCACATGTGTATATATGTATATGTCTGTGTATGTATATGTACGTATACATTGAAATGTATAGGTATGTATATGTGCGTGTGTGGGCATTTATGTATATACAAGTGTATGTGGGTGGTTTGGGCCATTCTTTCTTCTGTTTCCTTGCACTACCTCACTAATGTGGGAGACAGTGACTAAGTATAATAAAAAAAAAAAAAAATATATATATATATATATATATATATATATATATATATATATATATATATATATATATATATATATATATATATATATTCTTTCTTTCTTTCTTTCATACTATTCGCCATTTCCCGCATTAGCGAGGTAGCGTTAAGAACAGAGGACTGGGCCTTTTAGGGAATATCCTCACCAGGCCCCCTTCTCTGTTCCTTCTTTTGGAAAATAAAAAAGAAAAAAAAATTGAGAGGGGAGGATTTCCAGCCCCCCGCTCCCTTCCCTTTTAGTCGCCTTCTACGACACGCAGGGAATACGTGGGAAGTATTCTTTCTCCCCTATCCCCAGGGATAATATATATATATATATATATATATATATATATATGTGGTATACCGGGGTTGACGTGCTGTCAGTGGATTGAATCAAGGCATGTGAAGCGTCTGGGGTAAACCATGGAAAGCTGTGTAGGTATGTATATTTGCGTGTGTGGACGTATGTATATACATGTGTATGGGGGGGGGGGGTTGGGCCATTTCTTTCGTCTGTTTCCTTGCGCTACCTCGCAAACGCGGGAGACAGCGACAAAGTATGAAAAAAGAAAAAAAAAAAAGATATATATATATATATATATATATATATATATATATATATATATATATATATTTTTTTTTTTTTTTTTCTTTTCTTTCAAACTATTCGCCATTTCCCGCGTTAGCGAGGTAGCGTTAAGAACACAGGACTGGGCCTTTGAGGGAATATCCCACCTGGCCCCTTTCTCTGTTCCTTCTTTTGGAAAATTAAAAAATAACGAGAAGGGAGTATTTCCAGCCCCCCGCTCCCTCCCCTTTTAGTTGCCTTCTACGACACGCAGGGAAGAGCATCAGATTGGGGAAGAGCAGTGTGGTTTCAGAAGTGGTTGAGGATGTGTGGATCAGGTGTTTGCTTTGAAGAATGTATGTGAGAAATACTTAGAAAAGCAAATGGATTTGTATGTAGCATTTATGGATCTGGAGAAGGCATATGATAGAGTTGATAGAGATGCTCTGTGGAAGGTATTATGAGTATTTGGTGTAGGAGGCAAGTTGTTAGAATCAGTGAAAAGTTTTTATCGAGGATGTAAGGCATGTGTACGTGTAGGAAGAGAGGAAAGTGATTGGTTCTCAGTGAATGTCGGTTTGCGGCAGGGGTGTGTGATGTCTCCATGGTTGTTTAATTTGTTTATGGATGGGGTTGTTAGGGAGGTGAATGCAAGAGTTTTGGAGAGAGGGGCAAGTATGCAGTCTGTTGTGGATGAGAGAGCTTGGGAAGTGTCAGTTGTTGTTCGATGATGATACAACGCTGGTGGCTGATTCGGGTGAGAAACTGCAGAAGCTGGTGACTGAGTTTGGTAAAGTGTGAGAAAGAAGAAAGCTGAGAGTAAATGTGAATAAGAGCAAGGTTAATAGGTACAGTAGGGTTGAGGGACAAGTCAAATGGGAGGTTCGTCTGAATGGAGAAAAACTGCAGGACGTGAAGTGTTTTAGATATCTGGGAGTGGATTTGGCAGCGGATGGAACCATGGAAGCGGAAGTGAGTCATAGGTTGGGGAAGGGGGCGAAAGTTCTGGGAGCGTTTTGGAAATGAGATGTCTGAGGACAATATGTGGTGTGAGGTGGTTTGAACGAGTTTGTTATGAAAGGGTAAGAGAGATGTGTGGGAATATAAAGAGTGTGGTTGAGAGAGCAGAAGAGGGTATTTTGAAATGGTTTGTTCACATGGAGAGAATGTGTGAGGAAAGATTGACAAAGAGGATATATGTGTCGGAGGCTGAGGGAACGAGGAGAAGTGGGAGACCAAATTGGAGGTGGAAAGATGGAGTAAAAAAGATTTTGAGTGATCGGGGCCTGAACGTGCAGGAGGGTGAAAGGCGTGCAAGGAATAGAGTGAATTGTAAAGATGTGGTATACCGGGGTCGACGTGCTGTTAATGGATTGAACCAGGGTATATGAAGCGTCTGGGGTAAACCATGGAAAGTTCTGTGGTGCCTGGATGTGGAAAGGGAGCTGTGGTTTCGGTGCATTATACATGACAGAGACTGAGTGTGAAAGAATGTGGCCTTTGTTGTCTTTTCTTAGTGCTGCCTCGCGCACATGCGGAGGGAGGGGATCATTTCATGTGTGGCGGGTTGGCGACGGGAATGAATAAGGACAGACAGTAAGATTTATGTACATGTGTATAAATGCATTTGTTTGTGTGTATATATATATGTAAACGTTGAGATGTGTAGGTATGTATATGTGCGTGTGTGGCCGTGTATGTATATACATACGTATGTGGGTGGGTTGGGCCATTCTTTTATCTGTTTCCTTGCGCTACCTCGCTAACGCGGGAGACAGCGACAAAGTATAATAGCTCAAGGAAACAGACGAAAGAATGCCTTACATCCTCGCTAAAATCTTTTCACTGCTTCTAACAGCTTGCCTCCCACACCATCTATTCTTATTACCTTCCACAGAGCATATATATATATATATATATATATATATATATATATATATATATATATATATATATATATATCAAGTCAATTGGGAGGTGAGTTTGAATGGAGAAAAACTGGAGGAAGTGAAGTGTTTTAGATATCTGGGAGTGGATCTGGCAGCGGATGGAACCATGGAAGCGGAAGTGTATCATAGGGTGGGGGAGGGGGCGAAAATTCTGGGGGCCTTGAAGAATGTGTGGAAGTCGAGAACATTATCTCGGAAAGCAAAAATGGGTATGTTTGAAGGAATAGTGGTTCCAACAATGTTGTATGGTTGCGAGGCGTGGGCTATGGATAGAGTTGTGCGCAGGAGGATGGATGTGCTGGAAATGAGATGTTTGAGGACAATGTGTGGTGTGAGGTGGTTTGATCGAGTGAGTAACGTAAGGGTAAGAGAGATGTGTGGAAATAAAAAGAGCGTGGTTGAGAGAGAAGAGGGTGTTTTGAAGTGGTTTGGGCACATGGAGAGGATGAGTGAGGAAAGATTGACCAAGAGGATATATGTGTCGGAGGTGGAGGGAGCAAGGAGAAGAGGGAGACCAAACTGGAGGTGGAAAGATGGAGTGAAAAAGATTTTGTGTGATCGGGGCCTGAACATGCAGGAGGGTGAAAGGAGGGCAAGGAATAGAGTGAATTGGAGCGGTGGTATACCGGGGTTGACGTGCTGTCAGTGGATTGAATCAAGGCATGTGAAGCGTCTGGGGTAAACCATGGAAAGCTGTGTAGGTATGTATATTTGCGTGTGTGGACGTATGTATATACATGTGTATGGGGGGGGGGGGGGGGGGGGGGGGGTTGGGCCATTTCTTTCGTCTGTTTCCTTGCGCTACCTCGCAAACGCGGGAGACAGCGACAAAGTATAATATATATATATATATATATATATATATATATATATATATATATATATATATATATACGAATAAAGTGTTGGAGGTTTGTATGTTCTATGAAGGTGCGCGTTCATATACATTTTATTCGTATTCATATAACTCCGCGTTGTACAGTCAGGTTCGGTAAAACGCTATAAGCTGGCTATGTGTTCTGTTCGGAAACAACCGATAGACCCCGTTGCTCACCACTGTGAGACGAAGGGTATTCGAGTACTTAGTATTTCGAATAGTTGTTTCCTATTATACAGTCCCTTAGCCTAGCGGTTAGCATGCCTGCCTCTTGCACAAGGGGTCCCAGGTTCGATCCTGGCTGTTGGAGGTTTGTATGATATATATATATATATATTGCACTTATTTTCCGTAACACAAGAGCACCTATGTGAAAAATTACCTTTAATATCAAAACACTGACTAGTTGTCTGGGTTGAAGCAATACAAAACAAGCATTTCGTTTTTCTACCAAAATCGTTGGTGGGAAAAGTTTTCACAATTTTCGTAAAAAAAAAAATGGAAATAACATTGTAAGTGTCGACAATTACACTGGCATCATAAGGTTGTTCCCCTAATAGAATGTACCATACATTCGTCTGAAGTTGTTTTGACTTACAGCCTTTGTCCTGATTTCAAGTAGGTACCCCATCCCTCTCCTGAGCTGGCTGGCTGCACTCACCCTTATCATAAACATAAGATGTTTCTCCTGGGGCCTAAGCTCACGATCTAAGAACATTGATCAATATGTGTTACCTGTATAAGCAAATCAACTGATGGTTGGATGGTAAGCCAGGATTAATGCTAAAGAAATGCCGGGGTCATTAAAGCTGATAAAGAGGTGTTGGATTCTAATTTAAGAAAAAAAAGTATCGAAAAGAGGTGCTGGATCCTAATTTAAGAAAAAAAAAGTATCGAAAAGAGGTGTTGGATCCTAATTTAAGAAAAAAAAAGTATCGAAAACATATCAACAGCGGTACATTCCTACCTCTGCTTTCAAGTGAGCATCACGAAACAAAGCAAGTACGATCCAACAAGTCAGACGCAGGTCAAATACATTTTCACCAGGGCTCTTTCGGGCCTTTGACCTGAACCTTGTGGAGTCAAGACACAGGCCTGTGGTGGCACTGGTGTGGTGAAGATGCCTTTCATCCGAGGGATCAAGGTCATCTCAAAGGACAGTCGTGTCGAGTGATGAAAATGTAACGATGTTTAACTGTGAATAAGGCGTATGACCTAACCCAGAAAGGTCAGATTAAAGGCTAATGGTGTCCAAGTTGTAGTAATGAGGTTGTGGTGGAGTGAAAAAAGATGGCGCAGTGAAGATGGCACTTGACCTAACCCATAAAGATCAGGTCAGTGGCAAAAGGTGACGAGTGGATAATGGAAATGGCCTCTGACCTGACCCCTCCAGGAAAAAAAGAAAAGACCACTTGCGTCTAGGTTAACCGAAGATAAGGGTGAGTAGGAGCGTGGAGCGAAGACGAGGGTGAAGATGATGGTCTTGCCCCTGACCAGTAATGGTGGAGTGTAGGTAAAGATGTAGTGAACATAAGGATGGAAAGAAGAGTGTGTAGTCGAAGATGACCTATGACATGATCTATAATGGCAATGACGATGAAGGTGAGTGTTTAGTGAGAAGCCTTGGAGGTAAACTTATGTTTACTTTAAGGTTCGCTGAAGATGAACTTGTTAGCATTCCCTCTACGGTGAGCATTTTGGTCACTGATAGTGCAGAGGAGGCATACTGCATTCGCTTGTGGTATTATGGTGTACAGTAGCCAATATGGCATGGGGATAGGCTTGCCCCAGTGGTGGCAATCTCAGATCAGAGGTAAGGTGATAGGTCCTCGGGAAAAGAAGGGGAGTATCCGACACAGGGTGTTCGTAGAACCCATCTCTTGAATGTGGGAAAGTTACGTGGTATAGGGAAAGACAAACGAGAATTCCAGTGTCACAGTGGCCCATCCTCGTGTGGCTACGTCTCCGCAAAGCAACATCACGGTGGACGGAAATTAACCGTTCAAGAAACACGGCAGCGGTATAATGAATAAGGAAGAAGACTGATGGTCTTTTGAGCATACAAGCAAACCACCCCCCCCCCCTCCATATATGATATTACTCCATGCTGGGGGTAATAAGACCTCTGTAGCTACAGAATAGCTGTTCACAAGTAAAAAAACAACTGCATGTGTACAACACTCTTACCATCAGGCAAGCTGATTTTATGTTCATTATGTAGTGTGTCCAAGACATTGTATTGATATGATTATGCGCAATATCGATGTTGCTACTGAGATGAGCCGAAATTCTAGGAGCTGTACAATATGGCACGCGTGAGATTTAGAAGTACATAAGTAAAAAACTTTGTTCTGGCACCGTGAACTTTTCAACCGTCGCATAATCTCGCACTGGTCCACTGGCTACTGTTTCCTCTGTCGCAATGCTCCACGTTAACGGCATATGTTCAGTACGAGAAAAGGGACCAGAATTCTTATCTCACTAGGTAATACAATGGATAACCCTTCCCATCCTTCTCGAGGATTGGGCTCTCGTATGTTGTTTCATAACCTCTTGGTATGTTCCAAGGTATATCTGCAGGCTGAATCCTTCAAGGATGGACCCAAGAACATTCAGGGGCTCGGTCCCAAGGACAAAGGTTTTATTGAACTGGTCATGAGAAAAAGGATCATGAGAGGTAAGTGTTTTGGGAGCAGCTGAATGAGTGTGTTAGATCGAGTTATAGTGATGGGTGATTTGAATGCAAAGGTGAGTACTGTGGCAGTTGAGGGAATAACTGGTGTACATGGGGTGTTCAGTGTTGTAACTGGAAATGAAGAGCTTCTAGATTTGTGTACTGAGAAACGACTGGTGATTGGGAACACCTGGTTTAAAAAGAGATATACTTAAGTATACGTATGTAAGTAGGAGAGATGGCCAAAGAACGTTATTGGACTACGTGTAAATTGACAGGCGCGTGAGGCTTTTGGATGTCAATGTGCTGTGAGGGACAACTGGAGGGATGTCTGATCATTATCTTGTGGAGGCAAAGATTTGTAGAGGTTTTCAGAAAAGAAGAGAGAATGTTGGGGTTAAGGGAATGGTGAGAGTAAGTGAGCTTGGAAAGGAGACTTGTGTGAGGAAGTACCAGGAGAGACTGAGTACAGAATAGAAAAAGGTGAGAACAAATGACGTAAGGGGAGTGGGGGAGGAATGGGATGAATTTAGGGAAGCAGTGATGGGTTGCATAAAAGATGCTTGTAGCATGAGAAAGGTGGGAGGTGGGTAGATTTGAAAGGGTAGTGAGTGGTGGGATGAAAAAGTAAGATTATTTGTGAAAGAGAAAAGAGAGGCGTTTGGACGATTTTTGCAGGGAAGTAGTGCGAATGACTGGGAGATGTATAAAAGAAAAGAGGCAGGAGGTCAAGAGAAAGGTGCAACAGGTGAAAAACAGGGCAAATAAGAGTTGGAAGAATAAAAAGATGTTTTGGAAGGACGTAAAGAAAGCGCGTAAGACAAGAGAACATATGGGAATACCGGTGAAGGGGGCTAATGGGGAGGTGATAACAAGTAGTGATGATGTGAGAAGGAGATAGAGCGAGTATTCTGAATGTGTTTGATGATAGAGTGGCAGATATAGGGTGTTTTGGTCGAGGTGGTGTGCACAGTGAGAGGGTTAGGGAGAATGGTTTGGTAAACAAAGAGGCAGTGAAAGCTTTGCGGAAGATGAAAGCCAGTTGTTGTTCGCTGATGATACAGCGCTGGTGGCTGATTCGGGTGAGAAACTGCAGAAGTTGGTGACTGAGTTTGGTAAAGTGCCGGAAAGAAGAAAGTTGAGAGAAAATGTGAATAAGAGCAAGGTTGTTAGGTTCAGTAGGGTTGAAGGACAAGTTAACTGGGAGGTAAGTTTGAATGGAGAAAAACTGGAGGAAGTGAAGTGTTTTAGGTATCTGCGAGTGGATTTAGTAGGGGATGGAACCATGGAAGTAGAAGTGAGTCACAAGGTGGGGGAGGGGGCGAGTGTTCTGGGAGCGTTGAAGAATGTGTGGAAGGCGAGAACGTTATCTCGGAGAGCAAAAATGGGTATGTTTAATGGAATAGTGGTTACAACAATATCATATGGTCACGAGGCTTGGGCTATAGATACGGTTGTGTGGAGGTGGATGGATGTGCTGGAAATGAGATGTTTGAGGACAATACGTTGTGTGAGGTGGTTTGACCGAGTAAGTAATGAAAGGTTAAGAGAGATATGTGGTAATAAAAAGAGTGTGGCGGAGAGAGCAGAAGAGGGTGTACTGAAATGGTTTGGTAACATGGAGAGAATGAGTGAGGAAAGATTGACAAAGAGATATGTGTTAGAGGTGGAGGGAACGAGAAGTGGAAGACCAAACTGGAGGTGAAAGGATGGATTGAAAAAGATTTTGAGCGATCGGGACCTAAGCATACAGGAGGGTGAAAGGCGTGCAAGTAATAGAGTGAATTGGAACGATGCGGTACACCGGGGTCGACGTGCTGTCAATGGATTGTGCCAGCGAATGTGAAGCGTCTAGGGTAAACCACGGAAAGCTTAGAGGGGCCTGGATGTGGAAAGGGAGCTGTGGTTTCAGTGCATTATACATGACAGCTAGAGACTGAGTGTGAACGAATGTGGCCTTTGTTCTTTTCCGAGGGCTACCTCGCACGCGCGCGGGGGGAAGGGGTGCCATTTCATGTTTGGCGGGGTGGCGACGAGAATCGATGAAGGCAGCAAGTGTGGATGTGTACTTGTGTATATATGTATATGTATATGCATGTAAACGTTGAAATGTGGGTATATATATTTGTGCGTGTGAGGGTTTATATGTATATACATGTGTACGTGGGTGGGTTTGGGCCATTCTTGCGTCTTTTTCCTTGCACTATCTCGCTAACGCGGGAGACAGCGACAAAGTATAATAAAATTATATATATATATATATATATATATATATATATATATATATATATATATATATATATATATTCCTTGCTGTTGGAAAGCATTGTGTTTTACAAGAAGGTGCGCGTTCGTATGCACTGTGTTCTGTTGTTAATCAACGGCAAAAATCAAGTAAAAAAATCTTGATAAATTCTGTTTACTGCTGTACAGACATTCTAATGTGACACGTAGGCCAATGCTGAACCTTGCCCCAACTTAGTATATGTGTAACACTACAGGAATCTCTCCTGGTGCTATCTACATTTGCGTGTGAAATAAAGCTACTATTAAAGCACGCCCTCCACTCTGACACCGGAAAGAGATAATTCGTGTACATACAGCAAGAGTTCTGACAAGTCCAGCCAAACTACTCCGTACTGTCAAATACAGCAAGAGTCACAACAAATAAGACATACTACCCTATGATGTAAATACGGCATGAGGCCCGACAATGTTAAATACGACACGAGTTCCGACAAGTCAAGTGACACTACCCTACAAAGTTAAATACGACACGAGTCCTGACGAGTTAAGTCATACTACCCTTCGGTGTCAAATTCAGTACGAATACTAAAAGGTCAGGTCAAATAGGGCAACAGTCCCGACAAATAGAATGGGGAACTAACACTCGGAGTTCTTCCTGGCGTTAATCATAGTTGCTTGAGACTGAAGACACCTATACAAATATGGATTTCCCCCCGCCCCCCACTCCCCGTTTAAATGAAGGCGGGAAAAGGAGACTGTACAGATATGGCGAAACAGACTTCCAAGCGAAACCACACGGGTTGGGGACGTGGAGCCAGGCAGCGGCGATGAGGTACAATGTTCAAAGGGCCATTTAGTGTATTTGTTTCAAGCAGGGACGCCTCAAAACAAGCATAAAAGTCTTGATACCCTTAATTCTTTGATAACCATATTTTATCAGAGATCTTTCTCTTCTTTCCAAGTTCCTGAGTTCAATTTCTTTAACCTTACGTTAATCGAACTGCTACAATCCCTCAACTGCTCTCATGTGGTCTTTCGGAATTCTTCCTCACTTGTTAATTTCCCATGATCTCTTATGGTGGCCATAAAATACAAGATAGCGTTTGACGTATCTTCTGTGTTCCAACTCTCGTGCTGACTTCTCGTTATCATTTCACTCATTACCCGACCAGATGATGTCATTTTATTAGTGTTCTCTATAATTTCTTACTACATGTCCCAAGCCTTGAACTACGTCTTCTTTACATTTCCTTTCCCGTCGGTCCTTCCTAGGGAAGTTCTACCGATGACCTGAGTGTTTAAATTTCTCTTGACTCCAGCAATTACCTTCGCTTCTGCCCATTTGTAGAATAAACGAAGGTCTGCTTCTGTTTCCTCCCCCTATCCTCTTTTATGCTTGTCATTCTACGTTGGATTTATCTGCCGAAACATTTAAATACACTTCAAAACATCTGACAAAACATCACCCAACACAGGTTCCATTTACTATATTCACTATTTACTTCCTCGATTTTCCTTATTTCCTCGAACCGTACAACTTTGCAAAATGTCTTTGGCAATGACAAGAAAAACAATATCTATTGTCTTCTTACAACAGTATCTAATTTATTAAGGGCATCAGTAACTGCACTTCTTTGCTTTTATGTGGTAAAAGAATCCAGGTAGACCATTACTGAGGCTGCTACTGATAAACTTATTTCAGTATGTTTCTTTATCACACACTCACACACTTCAATCAAATTCAAAGACAAAGTCACAAGTTTAAGCTGTTCTCAGTCCACCAAGGTCGTACGAGAGCTCTTACCTGTTGCCATCTTCAATTCTAATCAAACTAATCAACTTTACCTAAAAATAATTCTGCCTACTTCAATATAAACCGTACCCTACCATAGGGTAATACGGCCTGGCGAAAGGTAATTCATGAAAAAAAGTTAACAAGATAACCATCACTTAAATAATTCCCGATTAGAACGACGTTGCCATTTAGCCGTGCATGTTGGGCAGCGTTAAGTCCCTGGAGAGGAAGGGAAAACAATTTCTTTTCCTAAAAAGTTTTAGTAAATACAAGGAAACAATATCCATACCTTAACGAGTGCATGTATATGAATGAAAACATAACGACCGTGATCATTAGATAGCCGGGCAGTACAAAAAAAAATAAATAAACGAGAGCAGTCAATATTAATACTATAACACTTTCGAGTCAAGATATGATCAGGCTATGAATGTAAAAGCTGTCACATGATTTCCAAATTTCGGCAAGATTATCATCGACATAATTTTCCTAATAATTAAGCTACTGACCTGACACCTTTCACGAAGTTTTAGGTTACTGATCCGATTCCTTACTCTATTATATAAGTTTACAGGCTAGGCTCCTGACCAGACACTCTAGTCAGTAACTTTTTCATGACAGGTTACCAACCAGACTCTTTCCTTTGTAAATTTCAAACTAAAAGATTCCCAACTGTCTATACAAGTTAGGCTACTACCCAAACTCCTTACTCTTGCTAGTTAGGCTCCTACCCAGACTCTGTAAGCGTAAGTTTCAAGTTACAAAGCTACTGACAAAACTCCTGACACTAAGTTTCAAGTTACAAAGCTACAGACAAGACTCCTGACACTAAGTTTCAAGTTACAAAGCTACAGACAAGACTCCTGACACTAAGTTTCAAGTTACAAAGCTACAGACAAGACTCCTGACACTAAGTTTCAAGTTACAAAGCTACAGACAAGACTCCTGACACTAAGTTTCAAGTTACAAAGTTACAGACAAGACTCCTGACACTAAGTTTCAAGTTACAAAGCTACTGACGAGACTCCTGACACTAAGTTTCAAGTTACAAAGCTACAGACAAGACTCCTAACACTAAGTTTCAAGTTACAACGCTACTGACAAGACTCCTGACACTAAGTTTCAAGTTACAAAGCTACAGACAAGACTCCTGACACTAAGTTTCAAGTTACAAAGTTACAGACAAGACTCCTGACACTAAGTTTCAAGTTACAAAGCTACAGACAAGACTCCTGACACTAAGTTTCAAGTTACAAAGTTACAGACAAAACTCCTGACACTACGTTTCAAGTTACAAAGCTACTGACAAGACTCCTGACACTAAGTTTCAAGTTACAAAGCTACTGACAAGACTCCTGACACTAAGTTTCAAGTTACAAAGCTACAGACAAGACTCCTGACACTGTTTCAAGTTACAAAGTTACAGACAAAACTCCTGACACTAAGTTTCAAGTTACAAAGCTACTGACAAGACTCCTGACACTAAGTTTCAAGTTACAAAGCTACTGACAAGACTCCTGACACTAAGTTTTAAGTTACAAAGCTACTGACAAGACTCCTGACACTAAGTTTTAAGCTACAAAGCTACTGACAAAACTCCTGACACTAAGTTTCAAGTTACAAAGCTACAGACAAGACTCCTGACACTAAGTTTCAAGTTACAAAGCTACTGACAAGACTCCTGACACTAAGTTTTAAGTTACAAGACTCAAACATCCTCATAATCAAAAACTTATGGCAACAAGAATTACGTCACGAACGCAAAATGAGTTTTCTAATAATTACATGCTTGGGTACTCGCCTGACCTAATAGTAGTTTCCATGAGAACCATATCCATTACTGAGCAGCCATCCAGCTCGGCAATTAACCTTGACCATTGTTAATTAGTTAAGTTTTAAGTTATCAACTTGAACCAAAGCATCCTTAGGGAACTCTAATATTTCGAGGTCTGTGATGGTTAATTACCTCTTCTAGATGTTTCAGTTATCTACACTTCTGAAACAATAGTGATGGCTATGGACAGTTTAAATAATGGTTAGTATCGTTTATAAGTGTAAAGAAATCCAGCGATAAACAGAAACCCTGTATAACTCTAAAGAACACCTATCATACTTTATCTAAGTAGCGAATTATCAATACGCACTATGTAAATCATATACATCAGCCTTGAAAAATGTGTGGAAGTCGAGAACATTATCCCGGAAAGCAAAAATGGGTATGTTTGAAGGAATAGTGGTTCCAACAATGTTGTATGGTTGCGAGGCGTGGGCTATGGATAGAGTTGTGCGCAGGAGGATGGATGTGCTGGAAATGAGATGTTTGAGGACAATGTGTGGTGTGAGGTGGTTTGATCGAGTAAGTAACGTAAGGGTAAGAGAGATGTGTGGAAATAAAAAGAGCGTGGTTGAGAGAGCAGAAGAGGGTGTTTTGAAGTGGTTTGGGCACATGGAGAGAATGAGTGAGGAAAGATTGACCAAGAGGATATATGTGTCGGAGGTGGAGGGAACGAGAAGAGGGAGACCAAATTGGAGGTGGAAAGATGGAGTGAAAAAGATTTTGTGTGATCGGGGCCTGAACATGCAGGAGGGTGAAAGGAGGGCAAGGAATAGAGTGAATTGGAGCGATGTGGTATACAGGGGTTGACGTGCTGTCAGTGGATTGAATCAAGGCATGTGAAGCGTCTGGGGTAAACCATGGAAAGCTGTGTAGGTATGTATATTTGCGTGTGTGGACGTATGTATGTACATGTGTATGGGGGGGGGGGTTGGGCCATTTCTTTCGTCTGTTTCCTTGCGCTACCTCGCAAACGCGGGAGACAGCGACGAGGTATAAAAAAAAAAAAAAAAATTCTAAATTTGTTTGTTTGCATCTTACGGTCGGTAATCAAGCAAACAATCATCTATTTTAATTCAAGATTGCCGACGCGTGTGACGCCATTATTGTTTGTAAAGAAGTCAAGTTGAATTATTCTTAGGTAAGGTTTTAGGCCTGCGCAGGCACAGATCGAGCTGTGATTGGTTGACACAAATTCATAATGACCATTTCATGTTCAGACAACATACGAAGACATGAACGCTCCTCACATAAACGGACAAAAAAAAAAAAGAATTACTGATCTTCTAAGAAAGGGATTTTGATTTTCTAGGTAAATAATGACTTACAGGAGAAATGATATAGATGAAAAGGGTCTCAAAACTGTCTTACCTAACGATTCCAAAATTGAAAAATCTCAAAACTCGGTGGACGTCCGAAACTATTCTATTACCTAGATCAGAATGTACAACTTTAAACATGTCCAGTGGATGTGTACTATGGGGAAATTACTGTTCATCCCATGGGTGGCGCTAGTCAGCTGGACTGTCCCGCTGGCTTTATTTGATATAAGCGATACTTTTCACTTACTATTATAAAGCATCCAAGACTATTATTAATATTCATAAAATTGCACGTAACTTTAAAATGTCAAATAGAGACAATATACTATCCTAAACCTTGCAGATGTTATGATTTCCTTTGGTTCTACATTCACTAATGCAACGGGACAGGGAACGCCAGGCTGATCCCCACAGGCTATATACACTGAGCATTTGTAAGTCATCTATCCTGTTCTCATCTAACCTAACCTAATCTTAGGACTTACCTGTTCTCATCTAACCTAATCTAATCTTAGGACTTACCTGTTCTCATCTAACCTAACCTAATCTTAGGACTTACCTGTTCTCATCTAACCTAACCTAATTTTAGAACTTACCTGTTCTCATCTAACCTAACCTAATCTTAGGACTTACCTGTTCTCATCAAACCTAACCTAGCCTAATCTTAGGACTTACCTGTTCTCATCTAACCTAACCTAATCTTAGGCCTTACCTGTTCTCATCTAACCTAACCTAATCTTAGGACTTACCTGTTCTCATCAAACCTAACCTAGCCTAATCTTAGGACTTACCTGTTCTCATCTAACCTAACCTAATCTTAGGACTTACCTGTTCTCATCTAACCTAACCTAATCTTAGGCCTTACCTGTTCTCATCTAACCTAACCTAATCTTAGGACTTACCTGTTCTCATCAAACCTAACCTAGCCTAATCTTAGGACTTACCTGTTCTCATCTAACCTAACCTAATCTTAGGACTTACCTGTTCTCATCTAACCTAACCTAATCTTAGGACTTACCTGTTCTCATCTAACCTAACCTAATCTTAGGACTTACCTGTTCTCATCTAACCTAACCTAACCTAATCTTAGGACTTACCTGTTCTCATCTAACCTAACCTAACCTAATCTTAGGACTTACCAGTTCTCATCTAACCTAACCTAATCTTAGGACTTACCTGTTCTCATCTAACCTAACCTAACCTAATCTTAGGACTTACCAGTTCTCATCTAACCTAACCTAATCTTAGGACTTACCTGTTCTCATCTAACCTAACCTAATCTTAGGACTTACCTGTTCTCATCTAACCTAACCTAACCTAATCTTAAGACTTACCAGTTCTCATCTAACCTATCCTAATCTTAGGACTTACCTGTTCTCATCTAACCTAACCTAATCTTAGGACTTACCAGTTCTCATCTAACCTAACCTAATCTTAGGACTTACCTGTTCTCATCTAACCTAACCTAACCTAATCTTAGGACTTACCAGTTCTCATCTAACCTAACCTAACCTAATCTTAGGACTTACCAGTTCTCATCTCACCTAACCTAATCTTAGGACTTACCTGTTCTCATCTAACCTAACCTAACCTAATCTTAGGACTTACCTGTTCTCATCTAACCTAACCTAACCTAATCTTAGGACTTACCTGTTCTCATCTAACCTAACCTACTCTTAGGACTTACCTGTTCTCATCTAACCTAAAATAATCTTAGGACTTACCTGTTCTCATCAAACCTAACCTAGCCTAATATTAGGACTTACCTGTTCTCATCTAACCTAACCTACTCTTAGGACTTACCTGTTCTCATCTAACCTAACCTAATCTTAGGACTTACCTGTTCTCATCTAACCTAACCTAATCTTAGGACTTACCTGTTCTCATCTAACCTAACCTAACCTAATCTTAGGACTTACCTGTTCTCATCTAACCTAACCTAATCTTAGGACTTACCTGTTCTCATCTAACCTAACCTAATCTTAGGACTTACCTGTTCTCATCTAACCTAACCTAATCTTAGGACTTACCTGTTCTCATCTAACCTAACCTAATCTTAGGACTTACCTGTTCTCATCTAACCTAACCTAACCTAATCTTAGGACTTACCTGTTCTCATCTAACCTAACCTAATCTTAGGACTTACCTGTTCTCATCTAACCTAACCTAATCTTAGGACTTACCTGTTCTCATCTAACCTAACCTAATCTTAGGACTTACCTGTTCTCATCTAACCTAACCTAACCTAATCTTAGGACTTACCTGTTCTCATCTAACCTAACCTAACCTAATCTTAGGACTTACCAGTTCTCATCTAACCTAACCTAATCTTAGGACTTACCTGTTCTCATCTAACCTAACCTAATCTTAGGACTTACCTGTTCTCATCTAACCTAACCTAATCTTAGGACTTACCTGTTCTCATCTAACCTAACCTAATCTTAGGACTTACCTGTTCTCATCTAACCTAACCTAACCTAACCTAATCCTAGGACTTACCTGTTCTCATCTAACCTAACCTAATCTTAGGACTTACCTGTTCTCATCTAACCTAACCTAATCTTAGGACTTACCTGTTCTCATCTAACCTAACCTAATCTTAGGACTTACCTGTTCTCATCTAACCTAACCTAATCTTAGGACTTACCTGTTCTCATCTAACCTAACCTAATCTTAGGACTTACCTGTTCTCATCTAACCTAACCTAATCATAGGACTTACCTGTTCTCATCTAACCTAACCTAATCTTAGGACTAACCCACCAATCTAACTGGTCTGGTTGGGCCGAAATGAAGTTCGGTCGAATAAAATTGTTTGCCTGACAACAGCGGGCGGTACACGCAACGGCCATCTAAAACTATACGAAAGTTGGCGGAATTACCAATCGTACGATACGATGCAGACAAAAATGATCAGTACCATGTTAAAGTATATGTAATCTACAAATTCAAAGCATATTTGATAAATTTTGCGTTTTCGATAATAAAAAAATGGTGAAATTTAGAAGTACCGCCAAACCGATAACGACCAGTATGCCGAAAAAGAAACCTGGGCATCCTATGTTAGCTTTGGGAATTCAAGAATATAAGTTTAAAATTCTACATGACATCGAAATACAGTAACAGTCTATGAGCAACAAGTGTTTCCATCATCAAACAGCATTCACTACTTTTAAACTTTACGGGAAACAAACAATATATATAAATGTCCACAGACTATCCAGACGCCATTTACAGACACTGCATGTTTCTACACACGATACCTTCAACAAAGTGGGTAAATCTAAAGTTATTTACCAAACCAGTAAGTAAACTACGTTTCGTTTTGCTGAAAAAAACTCGTCTGAAACAACTTACCTACGACCAAACTTCAAAATTCAGTGGTTTATCGAAAACGTCTTTTCCATGCCAACCATCGACTGGTCATCTGCCTGCATCAAATTCGTATATCATCAAAAATTTATATAATTGTTTTTTGATCAAGCAGAACCTATAATACCATCTGATATTTTTTTCAACGAAAATTAAGTACAATTATAGAATTTATAATTACCTATGATATTATCGTGGATCAGATATGGGATTAAGTTGATTAAGTTGGTGTAGAATTTCAGTTGAATCAAAAGAGTTAATAAGAAGAGCGCATTTTTTTTTTCTTAATTTTCCAAAAGAGGGAACAGAGAAGGGTCCCAGGTGAGGATATTCCCTCAAAGGCCCAGTCCTCTGTTCTCAACGCTACCTCGCTAATGCGGGAAATGGCGAATAGTATGAAAGAAAGAAAAATATATATATATATATATATTTATATATATATATATATATATATATATATATATATATTTATTTCATTTATTTATTCATTTTGCCTTGTCGCTCTCCCCTGCATTAGCGATGTAGCGCAAGGAAACAGACGAAAGAATGGCCCAACCCACCCACATACACATGTATATACATACACGTCCACACACGCAAATATACATACCTATACATTTCAATGTACACATATATATATACACACACAGACATATACATACATACACATGTACATAACTCATACTGTCTGCCTTTATTTATTCCCATCGCCACCTCGCCACACATGGAATACCATCCCCCTCCCCCCTCATGCATGCGAGGTAGCGCTATGAAAAGACAACAAAGGCCACATTCGTTCGCACTCAGTCTCTAGCTGTCATGTAATAATGCACCGAAACCACAGCTCCCTTTCCACATCCAGGCCCCACACAACTTTCCATGGTTTACCCCAGACGCTTCACATGCCCTGGTTCAATCCATTGACAGCACGTCGACCACGGTATAACACATCGTTCCAATTCACTCTATTCCTTGCACACCTTTCACCCTCCTGCATGTTCAGGCCCCGATCACACAAAATCTTTTTCACTCCATCTTTCCACCTCCAATTTGGTCTCCCACTTCTCCTCGTTCCCTCCACCTCTGACACATATATCCTCTTGGTCAATCTTTCCTCACTCATTCTCTCCATGTGACCAAATCATTTCAAAACACCCTCTTCTGCTCTCTCAACCACACTCTTTTTATTTCCACACATCTCTCTTACCCTTACATTACTTACTCGGTCAAACCACCTCACACCACATATTGTCCTCAAACGTTTCATTTCCAGCACATCCACCCTCCTGCGCACAACTCTATCCATAGCCCACGCCTCGCAACCATACAACATTGTTGGAACCACTATCCCTTCAAACATACCCATTTTAACTTTCCGAGATAATGTTCTCGACTTCCATACATTCTTCAAGGCTCCCAGAATTTTCGCCCCCTCCCCCACCCTTTGATTCACTTCCGCTTCCATGGTTCCATCCGCTGCCAGATCCACTCCCAGATATCTAAAACACTTCTCCAGTTTTTCTCCATTCAATCTCACCTCCCAATTGACTTGACCCTCAACCCTACTGTACCTAATAACCTTGCTCTTATTCACATTTACTCTTAACTTTCTTCTTTCACACACTTTACCAAACTCAGTCACCAGCTTCTGCAGTTTCTCACATGAATCAGCCACCAGCGCTGTATCATCAGCAAATAACAACTGACTCACTTCCCAAGCTCTCTCATCCACAACAGACTGCATACTTACCCCTCTTTCCAAAACTCTTGCATTCACCTCCCTAACAACCCCATCCATAAACAAATTAAACAACCATGGAGACATCACACATCCCTGCCGCAAACCTACATTCACTGAGAACCAATCACTTTCCTCTCTTCCTACACGTACACATGCCTTACATCCTCGATAAAAACTTTTCACTGCTTCTAACAACTTGCCTCCCACACCATATATTCTTAATACCTTCCACAGAGCATCTCTATCAACTCTATCATATGCCTTCTCCAGATCCATCAATGCTACATACAAATCCATTTGCTTTTCTAAGTATTTCTCACATACATTCTTCAAAGCAAACACCTGATCCACACATCCTCTACCACTTCTGAAACCACACTGTTCTTCCCCAATCTGATACTCTGCACATGCCTTCACCCTCTCAGTCAATACCCTCCCATATAATTTCCCAGGAATACTCAACAAACTTATACCTCTGTAATTTGAGCATTCACCTTTGTCCCCTTTGCCTTTGTACAATGGCACTATGCAAGCATTCTGCCAATCCTCAGGCACCTTACCATGAATCATACATACATTAAATAACCTTACCAACCAGTCAACAATACAGTCACCATTTCCCGCATCAGCGAGGTAGTGTCAACAACAGAGAGCTGAGCCTTAGAGGCAATATCCTCACTTAGCCCCCTTCTATGTTCCTTCTGTTTTGGACAATCACATGTTTACCAAATGGCGTCCTAGCTACGTCTTTTCGTTGAATATCAACTGACTGTTATATTTCTCTCTTGTGTCTCCCCTGATGATGTGATTTTTTTCATACTATTCGCCATTTCCCGCGTTAGCGAGGTAGCGTTAAGAAAGAACAGAGGACTGGGCCTTTGAGAGAATATCCTCACCTGGCCCCGTTCTCTGTTCCTTCTTTTGGAAAATTGAAAAAAAAAGAAAAAACGAGAGGGGAGGATTTCCAGCCACCCGCTCCCTCCCCTTTTAGTCGCTTTCTACGACACGCAGGGAATACGTGGGAAGTATTCTTTTTCCCCTATCCCCAGGGATATATATATATATATATATATATATATATATATATATATATATATATATATATATATATATATATATATATATATATATGATAATTCCTGCCCATGGAGCCCTACCGTCCCTCAGTGCTCAACGCCTTCTCAACGCACATGACAGTAGGGACTTCGTGGTCACGAAGGGTCTTGGGATGTGTCAAAATCGGTGTATGATGGAATGTAAAGATATGTGATCTCTAGAAAGCAAGACGGGGAAAGTGACTCAGGATTATTCTAAAGTGTGGTTATAGACTGGTTGTGTATCTGATCGGGTGGTATTCTAAGACTTACCAAGGCAGTTAATAGATTGTAGGGTCATTTCAGTGTTGGTTTTGTCAGCGCAATACCTGTGAGGAAGCTGGGGATCTGTGAGTTAAGATTGCTGAAGTGTATGGCAGAGATAATGTCATCATCTCTACTTGGGGGTTCATATCTAGTTATGGAGTAGTTTGGGTGGAAAGGTTTTTAATTCTGTTGCAAAGACTCGAGTACCAAGCATGTTGAGGTGAAAGTGTATTGGGAGGAATTTTGTTTCAATGTATGTTGTGAATATTTGGCTGCTAGACACCCTGGTTCTCTATTATGTGTTATTTCAGCTTCCGTTATATTTGCATACGAAAGGGTGAAAATCTAGACAGATGAGGGAGGCATGGTATATGGTGGAGCGGATTAATTGTAAGTAAAAGACACTTAGATTATTTTTTTCTCGCCAAATATGTTGTCAGCTTTTGTTGGAAAGGCATTCATTTGCCTTGCTATAATGTGAATGTTCTGGATGTCATGTGTTTCGAATATGAACTCTAGAACGTCAGTTGTTTGGTTAAGTGAGTGACTGTCTATTCAAGGTGAATAGGTGGGCTTTGGATACAGGGGTGTATGCAACAGGGGGGAGACGGTGGGGATTGTATATTAAGCTAACAATATATAATTAAGTTGATGATAATGATACTTAGTATATTTGTATGATTATTCAAATACTTTTTATCCCTTGAAAGGAATAAATGTATATCGATGTTTTTGTTAAATGAGACATCATGGCCAACTGACTGCCTTAACCAAGGCCATCTCATTAACGCTATTCATGTATGTACACCTTAGCCTAAGGCCCCGACTTATCGACCATCCACTAAAGGAGGATGAACAGGCGAGTTAACTGTGGATCAACTGCCACAGCCAAAATTCGAACCTATGCACTCTACCCCGGTTGGTCCCTCAATGCGTCCCGGTCAGCAATCTTAACTAATATATCACGGAGATCCATGTCTATTTTGACTGCAATTTACACTACTGACTAATGACACAAACTTTGTGTCTACGCTTTACCAGTCCAGTCCTCGCTCACGAAGCACTTCTGACCCATTCCAATAGAATTTCTTCTCTCAAAGAACTCATAAACCTACTTATGAGGTACTACTCAAAATTAGCAACAGACCAACCTCAAAAAATTCCATCCTGAAAAACAGCCCACCAACTCTCCATTCCCACTGAGGCAAGCAGTGGAATGAAAACCTTGATGAACTGCAACAAATCAACACTTTTAAAGTGAAAGTTTTATACCAGATGCAGTCCAAGCACTGACAGATATCTTCACCCACTCCTGGCTGTACAACAGAGCTCCAAACATCTACACGCTTCACAACCTAACTCCAGTGTTAGGAACTCCAAACCACCCCCTTATTCTCCTAACTATCCATGTAACCTTTGTCTTCAGAACCCAAGCTCTGTGGAACACTGACCCACATCGGAATTAATCACACACACACACACACATCCACTTCAGAAGCAACCAATTCCCTGTTGCACTGCCCATTGACCTCACGCAAGACATCCAAAGTGGCTGCGGTCAACATCACCCCCTGCCAGCTGCACAATGCAGGTAGCAATAGACACAAACATTGCACTTTATATGGTCCATTGACACATCCTTGCACATCCTTGCTCACATGGCACTTGACAACACCAACCTCCACATCAAGATACTAGATGTGTTGTCGATAGATGTGATTTTCTGGTGATACCAGACATTCAGTTGCTCTCTCAAACACTCCATAATCAAACTATCAACTGATATATTACAAAAAGAATAGTTCTCAGCTAGTCGACTTGTTTCCTAGACCGTGTGATTCATTTGCAAGAATGTAAGCAGGCGGCATGATTTCATTTATGAGACAGCTGTCGTACATGATTTGAGAATTCTTATACCAATTATATGCGCTAAATTATGATGACAAATTATGGTGCAATTATTGGGGATGTGTCGTCTGTGTGACTAGTTTTATACCATCAGTGTTTGGCAGCTCTAGCTTTCTTTTTATATTCAGGTAAAACTTTCCTCGTGTATCGTATTTTTCTTTACCTAAACTCTTCATATGTAATACGTTAAGATTTCTCCTACATTTGGTTACAGTGAACATTTGGTTACAGTGAACATTTGGTTACAGTGAATATTTGGTTACAGCGAACATTTGGTTACGGCGAACATTTGGTTACAGTGAACATTTGGTTACAGTGAACATTTGGTTACAGTGAATATTTGGTTACAGCGAACATTTGGTTACGGCGAACATTTGGTTACAGTGAACATTTGGTTACAGTGAACATTTGGTTACAGTGAACATTTGGTTACAACGAACATTTGGTTACAATGAACATTTGGTTGCAGTGAACATTTGGTTACAGTGAACATTTGGTTACAGTGAACATTTGGTTACAGTTAACATTAGGTTACATGAACATTTGGTTACAGTTAACATTAGGTTACATGAACAATTGCTTACAGTGAACATCTGGTTACAGTGAACATCTGGTTACAGTGAACATTTGGTTACAGTGTAGAGCCTCATACCTACCATCCACCCAGCCGAGGATTTCCCGCCCAACATGAACGCCGAGAAAATTTCCCATTTCCGTTTTTTCTTTTACAAATTTGCTTCTGGGTCTGTAAAACGTTTGGTCTTTGATTATAACAAGTCATAAAACTAAGAAAAAACACGATATCTTAAAGAATTCCATCGGGTGATACTTTGGATTAATATATAAAACATTTGTGGAATAAATTAATATTTCCTTGAAATTTGAATGTTGTCTTCAGGTGTTGCTCATCAATGACAATGGCTCCAATGTCTTAGGGATTGATCATTTCCTCACTGGAACATCTCATGCTTGTGATATATTGATAGTTTCTTATTATTTCGATTAATGAAGGAATGCTCCGTGCCTTGTGAAGACGGGAAAGTGAGTGTCCATCGAACCATCCGTGAAAAGAGAATGCTGATAAGCCATCTTGAACCTGATCAGAAGAGATAATGGCGAATATCAAGTGTCGTATGAGGCTCGCAACCATCTCCCGTAAACCATGTTGACTCTGTATCTAAACAGTAGGTTCTAGGTAAGAAACCTCCAAAATGTTTGTGTCACGAACTTAGTAATTTGTCTCCAGGTGATGTGCATGAGAGTGGAATCCACTAGGAGAGGAAGCCCTCCAGCCTACTTAGGGCCCCTACTGCCTGGCTGGCCTGATACACTTTGTAGGTACCTGTCCAGTATGTTGTAAGGGCACATGTATGGACTGAATGTACTAACAGATGAAAATCATATCGAAAGACTTGTTCTATGTATGACGAACTGTGATGTATTTACATTTGAAATTTTATGATAATTTACTTTCTGTATGTCACCTTATGAGTTGATTTTTTTTCTAAATCAGTCAGGCCTATGTATGACCAAGTGTGATGTATTTACATTTGAAATTTTATCATAATTTACTTTATGTCACCTTATGAGTTGATTTTTTTTCTAAATCATTCAGGCCTATGTATGACCAAGTCTGATGTATTTACATTTGAAATTTTATCATAATTTACTTTCTGTATGTCACCTTATGAGTTGATTTTTTTTTCAAATCACCCAGGCCTATGTATGACGAACTCTGATGTATTTACATTTGGAATTTTATGATAATTTACTTTCTGTATGTTACCTTATGAGTAGATTTTTTTTTTCAAATCACCCAGGGCTATTGATTTATTTTGCTGGAAATGGGAACTTTGTTGGGGAGAATGACTCCTACAGTCGTGAAGTGCATTACCCTTCTCCGATCCAGCAGTGTTGTTCATATCACAAAGTTGGGAAAAAGCTTTGAAAATCAGGGAAAATTTAGGGTTAGATAAAAAAATTCAGATATGACAAACAAATCTAACCTAACTTTACTATGGATGACCTAGCTCAGTTATAACCTCGACTGGATTGTAGTTTTGATTCAGATGAGAGCAGGTTAAAGTTTTTTACCCTGGTTTCATACTTTTTCCTTGAAATGCTTTGATTTGCAGTAGTTGACATTGTGTTTTGAAGGAAATTTTTTTTGTAAAAATCAAGGTTCAGATAATTTATTACTTTGCAGATGTATATGTCCAAGTTGATGGATTTTGATGAGTGGTATTGCTGGATTCCTTATGCTAAGTTGATATTATGTTCGGTTTTTACAAAACATGACAAAATAAACCAAAATATCTGTACTGTATGCCAAAATACTGTCAGAATAACAGTGTATGCCACCAAAATTGCGTGTGCTCAAATGAGCTGGTAGAGTAAGGTTTGATGTAAACATGTTAAGATTTCGATCGAGTCAGGGGAAAAAATTAATTTATCTCATTGCTGTCACTTGGTCAGTTTCCAGAAATGCTAAAATGCAGCTGAAATACCTAAGTAAAAAGCTTTTTGCCCCACAAATTGGGAAACCACATCTGAATAGTTAAAGAATGTAGAAACAAGGGATATTTTATTCTTGTTACCCTAGGGAGAAATAAGCATGTGGTGGAAGTGTATTCCTAGCACAATGGTAAGTGTGACAGTTTGGCATTGATGTGTGACCCAGGTGGTGTTGACATCGCGTTTATAAAGTTTTGATATACTTGCTTCTTTTCTATTAGCACAACTCCACCTTGTTCCAAGTGCCTCTAATGCTTCTGAATATGTTTATGTGTATAGGTACATACTTGAATCATTTGTGTGTAGATGTTTTCCACCTATCGTACCAGCTCAGGCACAGTCCAGTCCTGATATTACCCATATATTCATTAAGGATGTCTTGTTTGCACAAGAACCTGTAACTAGTTTTTACAACCCTATCTATATCCCACGCCTCACAACCATATAACATTGTTGGAACCACTATTCCTTCAAACATACCCATTTTTGCTTTCGAAGATGCTCTTGCCTTCCACACATTTTTCAGTGCTCCCAGAACTCCCCCCCCCCTCTTGTGACTCACTTCCGCTTCCATGGTTCCATCTGCTGCCAAATCCACTCCAAGATATCTAAAACACTTCACTTCCTCCTGTTTTTCTTCATTCAAACTTACCTCCCAATTGACTTGTCTCTCAACGCTATTTTACCTAATAACCTTGCTCTTATTCACATTTACTCTCAGTTTTCTTCTTTCACACACTTTATCGAAGTCAGTCACCAACTTCTGCAGTTTCTCACCCGAATCAGCCACCAGCACTGTATCATCAGCGAACAACAACTACTCACTTCCCGGCCCTCTCATCCTTAACAGACTGCATACTGCCCCTCTCTCCAAAACTCTTGCATTCACTTCCCTAACAACCCCATCCATAAAAAATTAAACAACCATGGAGACATCACGCACCCCTGCCCCAAACCGACATTCACTGAGAACCAATCACTTTCCTCTCTTCCTACTCGTACACATGCCTTTTATATTCGATAAAAACTTTTCACTGCTTCTAGCAACTTGCCTCCCACACCATATACTCTTAATACCTTCCACAAAGCATTTCTATCCACTCTATCATATGCCTTCTTCAGATCCATAATGCTATATACAAATCCATTTGTTTTTTTAAGTGTTTCTCACATACATTCTTCAAAGCAAACACCTGATCTGCACATCCTCTACCTTTTCTGAAACCACACTGCTTTTCCCAATCTTTTGCTCTGTACATGCCCTCACTCTCTTAATCAATACCCTCCCATATAATTTCCCTGGAATACTCAACAAACTTTTACCTCTGTAATTTGAACTTACATTTATCCCCTTTGCCTTTGTACAGTGGCACTATGCATGCATTCCGCCGATCCTCAGGCACATACATTGAATACCCTCACTAACCAGTCCACAACACAGTCACCCCCTTTTTTAATAAATTTCTCCGCAGTACCAACCAGAATCGCCGCCTTGCCGACTTTCATCTTTCATAAAGCTTTCACTACCTCTTCTCTGTTTACCAAATCATTCTCCCTGAGCCTTTCACTTCTCACACCACCTCGACCAAAACACCCTATATATTCCACTCTTATCATCTAACACATTCAACAAACCTTCAAAATACTCACTACATCTCCCTCTCACGTCACCACTACTTGTTATTGCCTCCCTATTATCCCCCTTCAATGTTCCCATCTTTTCTCTTGTCTCACACACTTTATTTACTGCCTTCCAAAACATCTTTTTTTTATTATTCGTTTATTATACTTTGTTACTGTCTCCCGCAATAGTGAGGTAGCGCAAGGAAAGAGACGAAAGAATGGCTCAACTCACCCACCTACACATGTATATACACACATGTCCACACACGCACATATATATACATATACATTTCAGTGCATACATATATATACAGACACAGACATATACACAGACACACACACATATACATTATTCATACTTGTTGCCTTTATTCATTTCCATTGTCAACCTTCCACACATGAAATGACAACCCCTTACCCCCTGCACGCATGCGATTTAGTGCTAGGAAAAGACAACAAAGGCCACATTTGTTTACCTTCAGTCTCTATCTGTCATGTATAATGCATCGAAACCACAGCTCTCTTTCCACATCCAGGCCCCACAAAACTTTCCATGGCTTACCCCAGACGCTTCACATGCTCTGGTTCAATCCATTGACAGCTCGTTGACCCTGGTATATTGTATGTTTCCAATTCACTCAATTCCATGCACGCCTTTCACCTTCCTGTATGTTCAGGCCGCTATCGCTGAATATCTTTTTCACTCCATTCTCGCACCTTCAATTTCGTCTCCCAGTTCCCCTCGTTCCCTCCACCTCTGACACATATATCCTCTTTGTCAGTCTTTCCTCACTCATTCTCCCCATGTGACCAAACCATTTCAATACGTCCTCTTCTGCTCTCTCAACCACACTCTTTTTATTACCACACATCTCTTATACCCTTTCATTACTTAATCAAACACTTCACACCACATATTGTCCTCAAACATCTCATTTCCAACACATCCACCCTCCTCCGCACAATCCTATCTATAGCCCATGCCTCACAACCATATAACATTGTTGGAAGCACCATTCCTTCAAACATACCCATTTTTGCTTTCCAAGATAAGGTTGCCACCTTCCACACATTTTCAGTGCTCCCAAAACTTTTGCCCCCTCCCCCACCCTATGACTCACTTTCACTTCCATGGTTCCATCTGCTGCCAAATCCACTCCCAGATATCTAAAACACTTCACCTGCTCGAGTTTTTCTCTATTCAAACATGCCTCCCAATTGACTTGTCCCTCAACCCTACTGTACCTAATAACCGTGCTCTTATTCACATTTACTCTCAGCTTTCTTCTTTCACACACTTTACCAAACTCGGTCACCAGCTTCTTCAGTTTCTCACCTGAATCAGCCACGAGTGCTATATCATCAGTGAACAACTACTGACTCATTTCCCAAGCCCTCTCATCCTTAACAGACTGTATACTTGCCCCTTTATCCAAAACTCTTGCATTCATCTCCCTACAACCCCATCCATAAACAAATCAAACAATCTTGGAGACATCATGCACCCATGCCACAAACCGACATTCACCTAGAACCAGTCACTTTCCTCTCTTCCTACTCGACCAGTCACTTTCCTCTCTTCCTACTTGTACACAAGCCTTACATCCTCATTGAAAACTTTTCACTGCTTCCAGCAACTTGCCTCCCACACCATATACTCTTAATACCTTCCACAGAGCATTTCTATCATCTCTATAAACTTTTTATTCTCCCTAAAATTTAATGATACTCTCTCATCCCAACTCTCATTTGCCCTCTTTTTCACCTCTTGCACCTTTCTCTTGACCTCCTGCCTCTTTCTTTTACATATCTTTCAGTCATTTTCACTTTTTCCCTGCAAAAATCATCCAAATGCCTCTCTCTTCTCTTTCACTAATAATCTTACTTCTTTATCCCACCACTCACTACCCTTTTTAATCTGCCCACCTCCCACGCTTCTCATGCCACAAGCATCTTTTGTGCAAGCTATCACTGTTGCCTTAAATACACCCCCTCCTCCCCTTACGTCCTTTGCTCTCACCTTTTTCCATTCTGCACTCAGTCTTTCCTGGCAATTCCTCACACAATTCTCCTTCCCAAGCTCACTTACTCTCACTGCTCTCTTCACCCCAATTTTTCTCTTCTGAAAACCTCTGCAAATCTTCTACTTCACCCCTACAAGATAATGATGAGACATCCTTCCAGTTGCACCTCTCAGCACATTAACATCCAATAGTCTCTCTTTCACAGGCTTATCAATTAACACATATTCCAATAATGCTTTCTGGCCATCTCTCCAACTTACATAAGTATACTTATATATTTTTTTTTTTTTTGCTTTGTCGCCGTCTCCCGCGTTTGCGAGGTAGCGCAAGGAAACAGACGAAAGAAATGGCCCAACCCACCCCCATACACATGTATATACATACGTCCACACACGCAAATATACATACCTACACAGCTTTCCATGGTTTACCCCAGACGCTTCACATGCCTTGATTCAATCCACTGACAGCACGTCAACCCCGGTATACCACATCGCTCCAATTCACTCTATTCCTTGCCCTCCTTTCACCCTCCTGCATGTTCAGGCCCCGATCACTCAAAATCTTTTTCACTCCATCTTTCCACCTCCAATTTGGTCTCCCTCTTCTCCTCGTTCCCTCCACCTCCGACACATATATCCTCTTGGTCAATCTTTCCTCACTCATTCTCTCCATGTGCCCAAACCATTTCAAAACACCCTCTTCTGCTCTCTCAACCATGCTCTTTTTATTTCCACACATCTCTCTTACCCTTACGTTACTTACTCGATCAAACCACCTCACACCACACATTGTCCTCAAACATCTCATTTCCAGCACATCCTTCCTCCTGCGCACAACTCTATCCATAGGCCATGCCTCGCAACCATACAACATTGTTGGAACCACTATTCCTTCAAACATACCCATTTTTGCTTTCCGAGATAATGTTCTCGACTTCCACACATTCTTCAAGGCTCCCAGAATTTTCGCCCCCTTCCCCCACCCTATGATCCACTTCCGCTTCCATGGTTCCATCCGCTGCCAGATCCACTCCCAGATATCTAAAACACTTTACTTCCTCCAGTTTTTCTCTATTCAAACTCACCTCCCAATTGACTTGACCCTCAACCCTGCTGTACCTAATAACCTTGCTCTTATTCACATTTACTCGTAACTTTCTTCTTCCACACACTTTACCAAACTCAGTCACCAGCTTCTGCAGTTTCTCACATGAATCAGCCACCAGCGCTGTATCATCAGCGAACAACAACTGACTCACTTCCCAAGCTCTCTCATCCCCAACAGACTTCATACTTGCCCCTCTTTCCAAAACTCTTGCATTCACCTCCCTAACAACCCCATCCATAAACAAATTAAACAACCATGGAGACATCACACACCCCTGCCGCAAACCTACATTCACTGAGAACCAATCACTTTCCTCTCTTCCTACACGTACACATGCCTTACATCCTTATATATATCTCTTTTAAAACCAGCCAAATGTCTCTCTTTCACAAGTGTATCAATTAACATGTAATCCAGTAACGCTCTCTGGCCATCTCTCCTACTTACATATGTATACTTATATATATCTCTCTTTTTAAACCAGATATTCCCAGTCACCAGTCCTTTTCCAGCACACAAATCTACAAGCTCTTCACCATTTCCACTAACAACACTGAACACCCCATGTACACCAATTATTCCCTCAACTGATACATTACACACCTTTTTGCATTCAAATCACCCATCATTATAACCCGGTCTCGAGCATCAAAACTGGTTACACACTTACTTAGCTGCTCCCAAAACACTTGCCCCACATGATCTTTCTTCTCATGCCTAGGTGTATAGGCACCAATAATCACCCATCTCTCTCCATCAACTTTCAGTTTTACCCTTATCAATCTAGAGGACACTTTCTTACACTCCATCACATCCTCCTACAACTCCTGTTTCAGGAGTAATGCTACTCCTTCCTTTGCTCTTGTCATCTCACCAACCCCTGACTTTACCTCCAAAACATCCCCAAACCGGTCTTCTCCTTTACCCTTGAGATTCGTTTCACTCAGAGCCAAAACATCCAGGTTCCTTTCTTCAAACATCCTACCTATCTCTCTTTTTTTCTCATCTTGGTTACATCCACAGACATTTAGACACCCCAGTCAGAGCCTTTGTGGAAGATGAACACTCCACGCATGACTCCTTCTTCTGTTTCCCCTTTTAGAAAATTAAAATACAAGGAGGAGAGGGTTTCTAGCCCCCTGCTCCCATCACCTTTAGTTGCCTTCTGCTTTACTTGCCTGAGCAGTTTGAATGCTTCACGGTCAGGATTGCTTACCGTTATACCACAGATATCGGTCAGTCACTAATGGTTTCTTTAAACAAACATCGGTTGTCCGCATTTCCCCCTCTAATTTTGTATGATGTGTTTCCCAATTTATATCCAGATAGTTGATATCTCCTACAAGACTGTGTGAGTTTTTTGTGAAATAATTTTTAGAATAACTTGTTCAGATTCTCGTTTTTCATACTGAGAGTTTGGGCATCTATAAGCTGAACAAAAGAGAAGCCTACATTGTATTTCAGTGCTGATATATTTTTGGATGTTTCTTTCACTTGTTTCTGAAGTAGATTTTATCATGTCTGTGCAGACAAGCAGTCTTATTCTAATGTCATATTTATGTTTGAATCAGGTATTTTGTACCCCATTCCTATATTTGGCAAAAATTTTTTTGGTAGCAGAAATCAGTGGCTTCACAACTTGCAAGCATGAAACAGCTGATGTTGCATGAAATATTTGTGAAAGTTTTGGAGGGCTGATTATAGCCAATGACAGCCAGCAACTCTTTACCCATTACTAAGCCTTTTACAGGAGCCAGATTTGCTTGGATTATAATTTCCCACTTGATTTTATGGCTGTTCCTGTGCTTAATGAAATGCACAATATTACCCTGGCTTCTTTTGCCTTATCCTTTCCATCTCCCCCTTATACTCTACACCACTTTTGCCCACTGCTTCTACCTTTACAGTCCAAGACATCACTCATCATTCTCCAACATTCAACTGACTTTTTTGCTTTACTCTACATTTCTTACCTAGGAAATAGCAGCAAATAGGATATTTAGTTAAGTAAATGATTGTAGGCCTAACTGTATTTTACTTTTACTGATTGTGCTTGTAATTTGAGTTGATTTATTTCTTTTTTTATAGCATAAGTTTTTCATGTTTCACTCTGAAAACCATGATATTTCAAATTTGGGAAGGATTTGGTCCTGACTGTTCTGGAATCTTATGATTTTACTCTTCCTCTCCTCAAGATTTTAGGTTTTGGCAGAAGTCTACATCAAGACTTGTCCTTAAGAGGAAAGGAGAAAGTTATCCAAAGGGTGTTTGTCATTAAGAGGAAAGGAGAAGGTTAAAGGATTGTTTTAAAAGTTGGAACGCTTGCTTTTAAAAATGGGCAAGGGAAGGTTATTACCTGCACCTTTTACTTTTTTGCTCCAGCAACCTCTTTGATGGAGTTCCTGTTCATGCCTGTTAGGAAAAAAAATATGATTCATGATGAAAAGATTGTGATGGTATGAAGAGAATTTGGAATACAGGGAAAGAAATAAGGGAATAGGTGTATGGTGTATTGTGTATGTTGTAAGATTTAAGTCTAACCCAATTGCTTACTTTCAATGCAGAGTGAAACCACTGGTCCAAACACTGAGGGGTATGAGAAGGTTCTAAGCAACATTTCAAATCTCTCTAGTCAGGACTTTGGTGCTTTCCAGGGCATATGCTTTCAGACTGTTCACGAGAGTCAGTGTGATTATGATAGGTCTAATGGATTGGTTGAAATATTTAAAATAGGTCACTTCGTGGAACACAAGCAGTGTAACATAATTTTGGAATGTGAAAATCACTGATAGCTAGGTGGTTTGATACAAGAGGAGAGAATTGGAAAGTAATGCATGTTTGAACTAAGAGAAGATGAAAGAATTATGATGTTCAAATGAAGAGGAACTTGATGTATTTTGGATGGACAGTTGAAAGATTGTACATCTTTTATGTTAGCAAGCATTGCTGAAATCCAAATAGTTATGGAAAAAAATGTATGGCTTCAGCTGTTATGGAATACATTGGAGGATATGAAAGCTCATTAGTGTATGGAAGTGAAACCAGTTTATAAAGAGCAAAATGGCTGTTAGAGTTCAGACAAACGAGACATTTGGAAACTACCTCAAATGCAGAGTTAGGAGAGGTATGGAGTCATTAGTGAAGAATACAAAGATACAATATATAGACTTTAATTGCTGGTTAAGTGATGTGGACATTTAGTAAGTACAGATGTGAGAAGAAGAACAGTTTCATTTGAGATCAGTAGGTAAAATGGTAGGGAGGATAGAGGGAAAGATGGAAAAGCTGGATGTGGCTGTACATATTCAAATTCAGTTCAGCATTATAGTGAAAGAAATGTTATTGAGGTAAGCCCTTAAACTTATATTAATGTTGTAAAGGAAGTTGCAACACTATATAAGATGAGAGTTCACTTGGATGTAGATGATTTGAGCTCCTCTTCACCTTTCCAGCATCAGTGAAGTGGCATACAAGGATAAGAATTTGAACCTCTGCAGATTAGCATTTAAAAGATTTTGTGTGAAGCTGTTAGCAGTTTTAGACTACCAGAGACAGCAGTAACTCTTATTATCCCAGTCACAAAATGAACACGTGTAGGTCTGTGCGACATGCTAAGTATCGCAAGAGAATCAAGGTAAGTAGCTTGGTGGTTGCATTTTTCACTTTGATTGACCAAAATTCCTTGCTCAATTTTGTGACCATTAGGTTGCTTCTTGTCAAAGGTGGAGGGAAATGGCTTGATCGATAAGCTTTATTAGTAGCATAGTGCATTGTAATGAAAATATGATTAAAGGTACCCTTAAGCTTAGTAAGCAAAACTCCATATAAACGATTATTCATAAACAGCTTAACTCATACAAGACCTACAGGTGCTGAGCAAACAGATAGACACAACCACACTGGTGCTGTCCTTTAGAGCTCTGACTGTGAACTGATGCTAAGCTAGGTCCTTGTAATTACCTCTTTGTACAGTATGGGTAGAGAGTTCTACACTTGTATGGTGAACCCTGTCTTTTGAACTTTCTATGCCATCAAGTAGCATTCACAGTTTCATTGTTTATTTAATTATAATCATCCACCATTCTTTTAATGAAACAGTACTCCTTTTCATTCTTTTAAGAAGCTTTTTGCCTAGCTTGTCATGACCTTTGGTTACTCTGGTACTACATTGCATTTGATGTAGAACTGTTTTCTGTTGACTTTGCCCAGCTAAATCTTGATGTGTGAAGGCTGTAATAGGGTCACACCTCTTTTTTCACACCTTTAAGGACAGATCTGTAGCCCTTGGCCTCTCATTGTAGTTCAGATCTCTTGACTGATATACCATCTTGGTTGTTCATCTCTGGACACACACAATTAGATCTTTGTGCTTCTTTAAGTTATGTGACCAGTGTTTGGAGGCATAATGTTGTAAATAGCTTACAAAACTTTTCTGCATCATATACTTAAATTTGATTTTGACATTTGCCAGCAGACATTTTGCCTCTTTCCTGTTCCCACAATGCTGGCCCATATCTCTTTAAAACAGGAATTCTTGTACCTTATTTCCTGCAGAGAAGCCATCTTTGTCTAGAGTTCTCCTTAAGCTGATACATTCATCGATTACTTCTTTACTCATGTCGACATTGGCATCACCTGTGAAAATGTTCAGTTGAGAGTCCAATCCATTAGGCAAGTAGTACATGCTCGCCAAGAATAGCAATGGGCTAAAGATCAAGTCCACTAATGGTACCTCATTGGCGATCCCAGTCTGTTTGGAAAATGCCCATCTTACTTGCATCCTTTGCTCCCTTCCACAAAGGTAAACCTCTTTCCAGTGGAGGAGTCTACTCCATATTTCTAACTTTAGATCTGGTTTCTTAATCTACCATCAATCTGGTACAATGACAAAAGCTTTCTGGCAGTCCAGTTTGCTTATCCATCTCAACAGACAAATCTGTTTCCTCTGTAGTTGTGTACTTTCAGCTTTTACATTTAATACTTGATGTAAAAGGTTGCATATCTTGTCTGATTAACACATTATAAACTTACAAATAAACCTAGAACAGCAAATTACAACATATCCCCTAACAGCATCCATTCTCATTTGTGAATGCTACAGTAGCATCCCATTGCTCAAGTAGCCTGGTAGTAAATGGACTGAGATAGCTACCTAACCTGCATGTGTTTTAGAATAATGTTGGCTTCAACATAGTCTAGCTGGGTAGCCTTGTGATCCTCTCCCCAAGCAGCATTATACTGCCTTATGTTAGTATGGGTCCATACATAGATTTTCTACTTTGCCAAATGGGGGAAAACATAGATAGGTCTTTCAGTCCTGGTTGTGTATAGGGGGCTCTGGTTTTCAAGTACAATTCTTGGCAGTTAGAGAGTGCATATGAGCAAATGAGGCCCTTTCAGCTTATGTACCTGGCACTAAATTGCTAATGCAGAAAAGGCAAACATGTATGAAACAATATATATACAGACTTTTCACTGCTTCTAGCAGCTTTCCTCCCACACCATATATTCATAACACTTTCCACAGAGCTTCTCTATCTGTAACAGTATTTAGAGAATATTGTTTAAGCTTTATATGAATTGAGCATTTTATTATTTGTGCTCTTGGAAACTACTTTTATGGTATTTGAAAATGTCAAGTAAAGGAGTGCACTTATTGTATTGATGTTGTTTGGTTTTATAAACTCCTATGAGACAACTCTGACAACAGAGATGACCGGGCACCCAAAGTTATCAGTTAAGGGACAGAGACTGTAACTCCCAGAAATTGATTAGACATTTTTCAAGTGTAGCTCCACCACTCTCTCAAAATTGCAGTAGAAAGCCCGGTATTTTTTTTTTTCATTTTCAGCTTAGATAGCACAGGCCCGAATCAAGGCCATCCCATTAAGTCTATTTATTATTATTATCATTATTATAGAAGTAAGGTATTGTGAAGAAAGAGAGAGGCATTGGACGATTTTTGCAGGGGAAAAATGCATTGAGTGAGATGTATAAAGAAAGACAGAGTCAGAAAGTGCAAGAGGTGAAAAAGGGCAACATGAAGTGGGTGAGGAGTATCTTGTAAATCTTTTCTAGGGAGAATAAAAAGGTGTTCTGGAAGGAGTAAATAAGTGGTAAGACAAGGGAGGCAATGGGAATCAGTGAATGACAGGGAGGTGATAAAAGTAGTGGTGATGTGAAAGGAGTGAGTGAGTATTCTGAGGTTGTTTGATATGTGTTTATTGATAGAGTGGCGATATAGGGTTTTTGGTCGATGGTGGTGTGCAAAGTGAGGTTAGGGAATATTTGTATACAGAAAGGTAGTGAAAGCTTGGGAAGATGTATTTCTTCCATCTGTTTTCTTGCGCTACCTCGCAAACGCGGGAGATAGCGACAAAGCGAAATGAATAAATAAATAATTATTATAGGGATAGGGAGAAAGAATACTTCCCACGCATTCCTCACGTGTCGTAGAAGGCGACTAAAGGGGATGGGAGCGGGGGGCTAGAAACCCTCCCCTCCTTGTATTTTAACATTGTAGAAGGGGAAAACAGAAGAAGGAGTCACACGGGGAGTGCTCATCCTCCTCGAAGGCTCAGATTGGGGTGTCCTAAATGTGGTGGATGTAACCAAGATGGAAAAAAGGAGAGATAGGATAGTATGTTTGAGGAAAGGAACCTGAATGTTTTGGCTGAGTGAAACGAAGCTCAAGGGTAAAGGGGAAGAGTGGTTTGGGAATGTCTTGGGAGTAAAGTCAGGGTTAGTGAGAGGACAAGAGCAAGGAAGGAGTAGCACTACTCCTAGAACAGGAGTGGTGGGAGTATGTGATAAAGTGTAGAAAGTAAATTCTAGATTGATATGGGTAAACTGAAGTGGTTGGAGAGAGATGGGTGATTATTGGTGCATATGCACCTGGGCATGAGAAGAAAATCATGATATACTTATGTAAGTAGGAGAGATGGCCAGAGAGCGTTATTGGATTACGTGTTAATTGACAGGCGTGCGAAAGAGAGACTTTTGGATGTTAATGTGCTGAGAGGTGCAACTGGAGGGATGTCTGATCATTATCTTGTGGAGGCTAAGGTGAAGATTTGTATGGGTTTTCAGAAAAGAAGAGTGAATGTTGGGGTGAAGAGGGTGGTGAGAGTAAGTGAGCTTGAGAAGGAGACCTGTGTGAGGAAGTACCAGGAGAGACTGAGTACAGAATGGAAAAAGGTGAGAACAATGGAAGTAAGGGGAGTGGGGGAGGAATGGGATGTATTTAGGGAATCAGTGATGGATTGCGCAAAAGATGCTTGTGGCATGAGAAGAGTGGGAGGTGGGTTGATTAGAAAGGGTAGTGAGTGGTGGGATGAAGAAGTAAGAGTATTAGTGAAAGAGAAGAGAGAGGCATTTGGACGATTTTTGCAGGGAAAAAATGCAATTGAGTGGGAGATGTATAAAAGAAAGAGACAGGAGGTCAAGAGAAAGGTGCAAGAGGTGAAAAAAAGGGCAAATGAGAGTTGGGGTGAGAGAGTATCATTAAATTTTAGGGAGAATAAAAAGATGTTCTGGAAGGAGGTAAATAAAGTGCGTAAGACAAGGGAGCAAATGGGAACTTCAGTGAAGGGCACAAATGGGGAGGTGATAACAAGTAGTGGTGATGTGAGAAGGAGATGGAGTGAGTATTTTGAAGGTTTGTTGAATGTGTTTGATGATAGAGTGGCAGATATAGGGTGTTTTGGTCGAGGTGGTGTGCAAAGTGAGAGGGTTAGGGAAAATGATTTGGTAAACAGAGAAGAGGTAGTGAAAGCTTTGCGGAAGATGAAAGCCGGCAAGGCAGCAGGTTTGGATGGTATTGCAGTGGAATTTATTAAAAAAGGGGGTGACTGTATTGTTGACTGGTTGGTAAGGTTATTTAATGTATGTATGACTCATGGTGAGGTGCCTGAGGATTGCCGGAATGCGTGCATAGTGCCATTGTACAAAGGCAAAGTGGATAAGAGTGAGTGCTCAAATTACAGAGGTATAAGTTTGTTGAGTATTCCTGGTAAATTATATGGGAGGGTATTGATTGAGAGGGTGAAGGCATGTACAGAGCATCAGATTGGGGAAGAGCAGTGTGGTTTCAGAAGTGGTAGAGGATGTGTGGATCATGTGTTTGCTTTGAAGAATGTATGTGAGAAATACTTAGAAAAGCAAATGGACTTGTATGTAGCATTTATGGATCTGGAGAAGGCATATGATAGAGTTGATAGAGATGCTCTGTGGAAGGTATTAAGAATATACGGTGTGGGAGGCAAGTTGTTAGAAGCAGTGAAAAGTTTTTATCGAGGATGTAAGGCATGTGTACGTGTAGGAAGAGAGGAGAGTGATTGGTTCTCAGTGAATGTAGGTTTGTGGCAGGAGTGTGTGATGTCTCCATGGTTGTTTAATTTGTTTATGGATGGGGTTGTTAGGGAGGTGAATGCAAGAGTTTTGGAGAGAGGGGCAAGTATGCAGTCTGTTGTGGATGAGAGAGCTTGGGAAGTGAGTCAGTTGTTGTTTCACTGATGATACAGCGCTGGTGGCTGATTCATGTGAGAAACTGCAGAAACTGGTGACTGAGTTTGGTAAAGTGTGTGAAAGAAGAAAGTTGAGAGTAAATGTGAATAAGAGCAAGGTTACTAGGTACAGTAGGGTTGAGGGTCAAGTCAATTGGGAGGTAAGATTGAATGGAGAAAAACTGGAGGAAGTAAAGTGTTTTAGATATTTGGGAGTGGATATGGCAGCGGATGGAACCATGGAAGCGGAAGTGAATCATAGGGTGGGGGAGGGGGCGAAAATTCTGGGAGCATTGAAGAATGTGTGGAAGTCAAGAACAGTATCTTGGAAAGCAAAAATGGGTATGTTTGAAGGAATAGTGGTTCCAACAATGTTGTATGGTTGCGAGGTGTGGGCTATGGATAGAGTTGTGTGCAGGAGGGTGGATGTGCTGGAAACGAGATGTTTGAGGACAGTATGTGGTGTGAGGTGGTTTGATCGAGTAAGTAATGTAAGGGTAAGAGAGATGTGTGGAAATAAAAAGAGTGTGGTTGAGCTAGCAGAAGAGGGTGTTTTGAAATGGTTTGGTCACATTGAGAGAATGATTGAGGAAAGATTGACCAAGAGGATATATGTGTCAGAAGTGGAGGGAATGAGGAGAAGTGGGAGACCAAATTGGAGGTGGAAAATGGAGTGAAAAAGATTTTGAGTGATCGGGGCCTGAACATGCAGGAGGGTGAAAGGTATGCAAGGAATAGAATGAATTGGAATGATGTGGTATACTGGGGTCGACGTGCTGTCAATGGATTGAACCAGGGCATGTGAAGCGTCTGGGGTAAACAATGGAAGGTTCCGTGGGGCCTGGATGTGGAAAGAGAGCTGTGGTTTCGGTGCATTATCACATGACAGCTAGAGACTGAGTGTGAATGAATGGGGCCTTTGTTGTCCTTTCCTGGTGCTACCTCACACACATGAGGGGGGAGGGGGTTGTTATTTCATGTGTGGCGAGGTGGCGATGGAAATAAATAAAGGCAGACTATGAATTATGTACATGTGTATATATGTATATGTCTGTTTGTGTATATATATATGTAAACATTGAGATGTATAGGTATGTATATTTTGTGTGTGTGGACATGTATGTATATACATGTGTATGTGGTTGGGTTGGGCCATTCTTTCGTCTGTTTCCTTGCGCTACCTCGCTAACGCGGGAGACAGCGACAAAGCAAAATAAATAAATAAATGTTTTTTTTTTATTATCCTACTTTCTTCCTGTCTTCCATGTTAGCAAGGAAACAGGCGAAAGAATTGCCCAACCCACCCACATACACATGGATATACATACACGTCAACACACACACATATACATACCTATACATTTCATCGTATACATATGTATACATACACAGACATATACATATATACAAATGTACATAATTCATACTTGCTGCCTTAATTCATTCTGTGCGAGGTAACGCTAGGAAAAGACAACAAAGGCCAAATTCATTCACTCTCAGTCTCTAGCTGTCATGTATAATGCCCTGAAACCACAGCTCACTTTCCACATCCAGGCCCCACAAAACTTTCCATGGCATACCCCAGATGCTTCACATGAGTTGGATCAATTCATTGACAACACATCGACCCTGGTAGACCACATCGTTTCAATTCACTCTATTCCTTGCCCACCTTTCACCCTCCTGCATGTTCAGGCCCCAATCACTAAAAATCTTTTTCAATCCATCCTTTCACCTCCAAATTGGTCTCCCACTTTCCCCGTTCCCTCCACCTCTGACACATATATCCTCTTGGTCAATCTTTCCTCACTCATTCTCTCCATGTGACCAAACCATTTCAAAACACCCTCTTCTACTCTCTCAACCACACTCTTTTTATTACCAGACATCTCTCTTAACCTTTCATTACTTACTCGATCAAACCACATCACACCACATATTGTCCTCAAACATCTCATTTCCAACACATCCTCCTCTGCACAAGCCTATCTATCGCCCATGCCTTGCAACCATATAACGTTGTTGGAACCACTATTCTTTCAAACATACCCATTTTTGCTTTCTGAGATAATGTTCTTGCCTTCCACACATTCTTCAACGCTCCCAGAACCTTTGCCCCCCTCCCCCACCCTATGACTCACTTCCGCATCCATGGTTCCATCTGCTGCCAAATCCACTCCCAGATATCTAAAATACTTCACCCCCTCCAGTTTTTCTCCATTCAAATTTACCTTCCAGTTGATTTGCCCCTCAACCCGACTGTACCTGATGCCCTTGCTCTTATTCACATTTACTCTCAACTTTCTTTTTCACACACTCAACCAAATTCAGTCTGCAGCTTCTGCAGTCTCTAACCCGAATCAGCCACCAGCGCTGTATCATCAGCGAACAACAACTGACTCACTTCCCAAGCCCTCTCATCCACAGCAGACTGTATACTTGCCCCTCTCTGCAAAACTCTTGCATTCACCTCCCTAACAACCCCATCCATAAACAAATTGAATAACCATGGAGACATCACGCACTCCTGCCGCAAACGTACATTCGCTGAGAACCAATCACTTTCTTCCTAATCTTACACATGCTTTACATCTTCGATAAAACATTTCACTGCTTCTAGCAACTTGCTTCCCACACCGTATACTCCTCCACAGAGCATCTCTATCAGCTCTATCATATTCCCTCTCCAAATCCATAAATGCTACATACAGATCAATTTGTTTTTCTAAGTATTTCTCATATACCTTCTTCAAAGCAAACACCTGATCCACACATCCTCAACCACTTCTGAAACCACACTGCTCTTCCCCAATCTGATGCTCTGTATATGCCTTCACCCTCTCAATCAGTGCCCTCTCAATCAAGTCTCCTTCCCAAGCTCACTTACTCTCACCACTTCTTCACCCCAACATTCTCTCTTTTTTTCTGAAAACCTCTACAAATCGTCACCTTCGCCTCCACAAGATAATGACCAGACATCCCTCTGTTTGCACCTCTCAGCACATTAACATCCAAAAGTCTCTATTTCACAGGCGTATCAATTAACACAAGGCATTTGGACAATTTTTGCAGGGAAATAATGCAAATGACTGGGAGATTTATAAAAGAAAGAGGCAGGAGGTCAATACAAGGGTGCAAGAGGTGAAAAAGAGGGCAAATGAGAGTTGGGGTGAGAGAATATCATTAAATTTTATAAAGAATAAAAAGATGTTGTGGAAGGAGGTAAATAAAGTGCATAAGACAAGGGAATCAATGGGAACTTCAGTGAAGGGGGCTAATGGGGAGGTGATAACAAGTAGTGGTGATGTGAGAGGAGATGGATTGAGTATTTTGAAGGTTTGTTGAATGTGTTTGACAATAGAGTGGCAGATATAGGGTGTTTTGGTCAAGGTGGTGTGCAAATTGAGAGGGTTAGGGAGAATGATTTGGTAAACAGAGAAGAGGTAGTAAAGCTTTGCGGAAGATGAAAGCTGGCAAGGCTGCGGGTTTGGATGGTATTGCAGTGGAATTTATTAAAAAAGGGGATGATTTTATTGTTGACTGGTTGGTAAGGTTATTTAATGTATGTTTGACTCATGGTGAGGTGCCTGAAGATTGGTTGAATGGTTACATAGTGCCATTGTACAAAGGCAAAGGGGATAAAAGTGAGTGCTCAAATTACAGAGGTATAAGTTTGTTAAGTATTCCTTGTAAATTATGTGGGAGGGTATTGATTGAGAGGGTGAAGGCATGTACAGAGCATCAGATTGGGGAAGAGCAGTGTGGTTTCAGAAGTGGTAGAGGATGTGTGAATCAAGTGTTTGCTTTGAAGAATGTTAAGAAGTATTAAGAATATATGGTGTGGGAGGCAAGTTGTTAGAAGCGGTGAAAAGTTTTTATCGAGGATGTAAGGCATGTGTATGAGTAGGAAGATAGGAAAGTGATTGGTTCTCAGTGAATGTAGGTTTGCGGCAGGGGTGTGTGATGTCTCCATGGTTGTTTAATTTGTTTATGGATGGGGTTGTTAGGGATGTGAATGCAAGAGTTTTGGAAAGAGGGGCAAGTATGAAGTCTGTTGTGGATGAGAGAGCTTGGGAAGTGAGTCAGTTGTTGTTCTCTGATGATACAGCGCCGGTGGCTGATTCGTGTGAGAAACTGCAGAAGCTGGTGACTGAGTTTGGTAAAGTGTGTGAAAGAAGAAAGCTGGGAGTAAATGTGAATAAGATCAAGGTTATTAGGTACAGTAGGGTTGAGGGACAAGTGAATTGGGAGGTATGTTTGAATGGAGAAAAACTGGAGGAAGTAAAGTGTTTTAGATATCTGGGAGTGGATCTGGCAGCGGATGGAACCATGGAACCGGAAGTGAATACTAGGGTGGGGGAGGGGGCGAAAGTTCTGGGAGCTTTGAAGAATGTGTGGAAGTCGGGAACATTATCTCGGAAAGCAAAAATGGGTTTGTTTGAGGGAATAGTGGTTCCAACAAGGTTATATGGTTGCGAGGCATGGGCTATAGATAGAGTTGTGCGGAGGAGAGTGGTTGTGCTGGAAATGAGATGTTTGAGGACAATATGTGGTGTGAGGTGGTTAGATCAAGTAAGTAATAATAGGGTAAGAGAGATGTGTAGTAATAAAAAGAGTGTGGTTGAGAGAGCATAAGAGGGTGTTTTGTAATGGTTTGGTCACATGGAGGGAATGAGTAGGAAAGATTGACCAAGAGGATATATGTGTCAGAGGTAGAGGAAACGAGGAGAAGTGTGAGACCAAATTGGAGGTGGAAAGATGGAGTGAAAAAGATTTTGAGTGATCGGGGCCTGAACATGCAGGAGGGTGAAAGGCGGGCAAGGAATAGAGTGAATTGGATCGATGTGGTATACCGGGGTCGATGTGCTGTCAATGGATTGAATCAGGGCATGTGAAGCGTCTGGGGTAAACCATGGAAAGTTGTGTTGGGCCTGGATGTGGAAAGGGAGCTGCGGTTTCGGGCGGCATTATTGCATGACAGCTAGAAACTGAGTGTGAACGAATGGGGCCTTTGTTGTCTTTTCCTAGCGCTACCTCGCACGCATGAGGGTGTAGGGGGATGTTTTTCCATGGGTGGCGAGGTGGCAATGGGAATTAATACAGGCAGTGTGAATTGTGTGCATGTGTATATATGTATGTGTCTGTGTGTGTATATATATGTGTACATTGAGATGTATGGGTATGTATATTTGCGTGTGTGGATGTGTATGTATATACATGTGTATGGGGGTGGGTTGGGCCATTTCTTCCATCTGTTTTCTTGCGCTACCTCGCAAACGCGGGAGATAGCGACAAAGCGAAATGAATAAATAAATAATTATTATAGGGGATAGGGGAGAAAGAATACTTCCCACGCATTCCTCACGTGTCGTAGAAGGCGACTAAAGGGGATGGGAGCGGGGGGCTAGAAACCCTCCCCTCCTTGTATTTTAACATTGTAGAAGGGGAAACAGAAGAAGGAGTCACACGGGGAGTGCTCATCCTCCTCGAAGGCTCAGATTGGGGTGTCTAAATGTGTGTGGATGTAACCAAGATGAGAAAAAAGGAGAGATAGGTAGTATGTTTGAGGAAAGGAACCTGAATGTTTTGGCTGAGTGAAACGAAGCTCAAGGGTAAAGGGGAAGAGTGGTTTGGGAATGTCTTGGGAGTAAAGTCAGGGGTTAGTGAGAGGACAAGAGCAAGGGAAGGAGTAGCACTACTCCTGAAACAGGAGTGGTGGGAGTATGTGATAAAGTGTAAGAAAGTAAATTCTAGATTGATATGGGTAAAACTGAAAGTGGTTGGAGAGAGATGGGTGATTATTGGTGCATATGCACCTGGGCATGAGAAGAAAGATCATGAGAGGCAAGTGTTTTGGGAGCAGCTGAATGAGTGTGTTAGTGGTTTTAATGCACAAGACCGGGTTATAGTGATGGGTGATTTGAATGCAAAGGTGAGTAATGTGGCAGTTGAGGGAATAATTGGTATACATGGGGTGTTCAGTGTTGTAAATGGAAATGGTGAAGAGCTTGTAGATTTATGTGCTGAAAAAGGACTGGTGATTGGGAATACCTGGTTTAAAAAGCAAGATGTACATAAGTATACGTATGTTAGTAGGAGAGATGGCCAGAGAGCATTATTGGATTACATGTTAATTGATAGGCGCGCGAAAGAGAGACTTTTGGATGTTAATGTGCTGAGAGGTGCAACTGGAGGGATGTCTTATCATTATCTTGTGGAAGCGAAGGTGAAGATTTGTAGGGGTTTTCAGAAAAGAAGAGAGAATGTTGGGGTGAAGAGAGTGGTGAGAGTAAGTGAGCTTGGGAAGGAGACTTGTGTTAGGAAGTACCAGGAGAGACTGAGCACAGAATGGAAAAAGGTGAGAACAAAGGAGGTAAGGGGAGTGGGGGAGGAATGGAATGTATTTGGGGAAGCAGTGATGGCTTGCGCAAAAGATGCTTGTGTCATGAGAAGAGTGGGAGATGGGTTGATTAGAAAGGGTAGTGAGTGGTGGGATGAAGAAGTAAGATTATTAGTGAAAGAGAAGAGAGAGGCATTTGGATGATTTTTGCAGGGAAAAGATGCAAATGAGTGGGAGATGTATAAAAGAAAGAGGCAGGAGGTCAAAAGAAAGGTGCAAGAGATGAAAAAGAGGGCAAATGAGAGTTGGGGAGAGAGTGTATCATTGAATTTTAGGGAGAATAAAAAGATGTTTTGGAAGTAGGTAAATAAAGTGTGTAAGACAAGGGAGCAAATGGGAACTTCAGTGAAGGGGGCTAATGGGGAGGTGATAACAAGTAGTGGTGATGTGAGAAGGAGATGGAGTGAGTATTTTGAAGGTTTGTTGAATGTGTTTGATGATAGAGTGGCAGATATAGGGTGTTTTGGTCGAGGTGGTGTGCAAAGTGAGAGGGTTAGGGCAAATGATTTGGTAAACAGAGAAGAGGTAGTAAAAGCTTTGTGGAAGATGAAAGCTGGCAAGGCAGCAGGTTTGGTTGGTATTGCAGTGGAATTTATCAAAGAAGGGGGTGACTGTATTGTTGACTGGTTGGTAAGGTTATTTAATGTATGTATGACTCATGGTGAGGTGCCTGAGGATTGGCGGAATGCTTGCATAGTGCCATTGTACAAAGGCAAAGGGGATAAGAGTGAGTGCTCAAATTACAGAGGTATAAGTTTGTTGAGTATTCCTTGTAAATTATATGGGAGGGTATTGATTGAGAGGGTAAAGACATGTACAGAGCATCAGATTGGGGAAGAGCAGTGTGGTTTCAGAAGTGGTAGAGGATGTGTGGATCATGTGTTTGCTTTGAAGAATGTATGTGAGAAATACTTAGAAAAGCAAATGGACTTGTATGTAGCATTTATGGATCTGGAGAAGGCATATGATAGAGTTGATAGAGATGCTCTGTGGAAGGTATTAAGAATATACGGTGTGGGGGGCAAGTTGTTAGAAGCAGTGAAAAGTTTTTATCGAGGATGTAAGGCATGTGTACGTGTAGGAAGAGAGGAGAGTGATTGGTTCTCAGTGAATGTAGGTTTGTGGCAGGAGAGTGTGATGTCTCCATGGTTGTTTAATTTGTTTATGGATGGGGTTGTTAGGGAGGTGAATGCAAGAGTTTTGGAGAGAGGGGCAAGTATGCAGTCTGTTGTGGATGAGAGAGCTTGGGAAGTGAGTCAGTTGTTGTTTTGCTGATAATAGAGCGCTGGTGGCTGATTCATGTGAGAAACTGCAGAAACTGGTGACTGAGTTTGGTAAAGTGTGTGAAAGAAGAAAGTTGAGAGTAAATGTGAATAAGAGCAAGGTTACTAGGTACAGTAGGGTTGAGGGTCAAGTCAATTGGGAGGTAAGATTGAATGGAGAAAAACTGGAGGAAGTAAAGTGTTTTAGATATTTGGGAGTGGATCTGGCAGCGGATGGAACCATGGAAGCGGAAGTGAATCATAGGGTGGGGGAAGGGGCGAAAATTCTGGGAGCATTGAAGAATGTGTGGAAGTCAAGAACAGTATCTTGGAAAGCAAAAATGGGTATGTTTGAAGGAATAGTGGTTCCAACAATGTTGTATGGTTGCGAGGTGTGGGCTATGGATAGAGTTATGTGCAGGAGGGTGGATGTGCTGGAAACGAGATGTTTGAGGACAGTATGTGGTGTGAGGTGGTTTGATCGAGTAAGTAATGTAAGGGTAAGAGAGATGTGTGGAAATAAAAAGAGTGTGGTTGAGCTAGCAGAAGAGGGTGTTTTGAAATGGTTTGGTCACATTGAGAGAATGATTGAGGAAAGATTGATCAAGAGGATATATGTGTCAGAGGTAGAGGGAATGAGGAGAAGTGGGAGACCAAATTGGAGGTGGAAAATGGAGTGAAAAAGATTTTGAGTGATCGGGGCCTGAACATGCAGGAGGGTGAAAGGTATGCAAGGAATAGAATGAATTGGAATGATGTGGTATACTGGGGTTGACGTGCTGTCAATGGATTGAACCAGGGCATGTGAAGCGTCTGGGGTAAACAATGGAAGGTTCCGTGGGGCCTGGATGTGGAAAGAGAGCTGTGGTTTCGGTGCATTATCACATGACAGCTAGAGACTGAGTGTGAATGAATGGGGCCTTTGTTGTCCTTTCCTGGTGCTACCTCACACACATGAGGGGGGGGGGGTTGTTATTTCATGTGTGGCGAGGTGGCGATGGAAATAAATAAAGGCAGACTATGAATTATGTACATGTGTATATATGTATATGTCTGTTTGTGTATATATATATGTAAACATTGAGATGTATAGGTATGTATATTTTGTGTGTGTGGACATGTATGTATATACATGTGTATGTGGTTGGGTTGGGCCATTCTTTCGTCTGTTTCCTTGCGCTACCTCGCTAACGCGGGAGACAGCGACAAAGCAAAATAAATAAATAAATGTTTTTTTTTATTATCCTACTTTCTTCCTGTCTTCCATGTTAGCAAGGAAACAGGCGAAAGAATTGCCCAACCCACCCACATACACATGGATATACATACACGTCAACACACACACATATACATACCTATACATTTCATCGTATACATATGTATACATACACAGACATATACATATATACAAATGTACATAATTCATACTTGCTGCCTTAATTCATTCTGTGCGAGGTAACGCTAGGAAAAGACAACAAAGGCCAAATTCATTCACTCTCAGTCTCTAGCTGTCATGTATAATGCCCTGAAACCACAGCTCACTTTCCACATCCAGGCCCCACAAAACTTTCCATGGCATACCCCAGATGCTTCACATGAGTTGGATCAATTCATTGACAACACATCGACCCTGGTAGACCACATCGTTTCAATTCACTCTATTCCTTGCCCACCTTTCACCCTCCTGCATGTTCAGGCCCCAATCACTAAAAATCTTTTTCAATCCATCCTTTCACCTCCAAATTGGTCTCCCACTTTCCCCGTTCCCTCCACCTCTGACACATATATCCTCTTGGTCAATCTTTCCTCACTCATTCTCTCCATGTGACCAAACCATTTCAAAACACCCTCTTCTACTCTCTCAACCACACTCTTTTTATTACCAGACATCTCTCTTACCCTTTCATTACTTACTCGATCAAACCACATCACACCACATATTGTCCTCAAACATCTCATTTCCAACACATCCTCCTCTGCACAAGCCTATCTATCGCCCATGCCTTGCAACCATATAACGTTGTTGGAACCACTATTCTTTCAAACATACCCATTTTTGCTTTCTGAGATAATGTTCTTGCCTTCCACACATTCTTCAACGCTCCCAGAACCTTTGCCCCCCTCCCCCACCCTATGACTCACTTCCGCATCCATGGTTCCATCCACTGCCAAATCCACTCCCAGATATCTAAAATACTTCACCCCCTCCAGTTTTTCTCCATTCAAATTTACCTTCCAGTTGATTTGCCCCTCAACCCGACTGTACCTGATGCCCTTGCTCTTATTCACATTTACTCTCAACTTTCTTTTTCACACACTCAACCAAATTCAGTCTGCAGCTTCTGCAGTCTCTAACCCGAATCAGCCACCAGCGCTGTATCATCAGCGAACAACAACTGACTCACTTCCCAAGCCCTCTCATCCACAGCAGACTGTATACTTGCCCCTCTCTGCAAAACTCTTGCATTCACCTCCCTAACAACCCCATCCATAAACAAATTGAATAACCATGGAGACATCATGCACTCCTGCCGCAAACGTACATTCACTGAGAACCAATCACTTTCTTCCTAATCTTACACATGCTTTACATCTTCGATAAAACATTTCACTGCTTCTAGCAACTTGCTTCCCACACCGTATACTCCTCCACAGAGCATCTCTATCAGCTCTATCATATTCCCTCTCCAAATCCATAAATGCTACATACAGATCAATTTGTTTTTCTAAGTATTTCCAACAATGTTGTATGGTTGCGAGGCGTGGGCTATGGATAGAGTTGTGCGCAGGAGGATGGATGTGCTGGAAATGAGATGTTTGAGGACAGTGTGTGGTGTGAGGTGGTTTGATCGAGTGAGTAACGTAAGGGTAAGAGAGATGTGTGGAAATAAAAAGAGCGTGGTTGAGAGAGCAGAAGAGGGTGTTTTGAAGTGGTTTGGGCACATGGAGAGGATGAGTGAGGAAAGATTGACCAAGAGGATATATGTGTCGGAAGTGGAGGGAACAAGGAGAAGAAGGAGACCAAATTGGATGTGGAAAGATGGAGTGAAAAAGATTTTGTGTGATCGGGGCCTGAACATGTAGGAGGGTGAAAGGAGGGCAAGGAATAGAGTGAATTGGAGCGATGTGGTATACCGGGGCTGACGTGCTGTCAGTGGATTGAATCAAGGCATGTGAAGCGTCTGGGGTAAACCATGGAAAGCTGTGTAGGTATGTATATTTGCGTGTGTGGACGTATGTATATACATGTGTATGGGGGGGGTTGGGCCATTTCTTTCGTCTGTTTCCTTGCGCTACCTCGCAAACGCGGGAGACAGCGACAAAGTATAAAAAAAAAAAAAAAAAGTATTTCTCATATACCTTCTTCAAAGCAAACACCTGATCCACACATCCTCAGCCACTTCTGAAACCACACTGCTCTTCCCCAATCTGATGCTCTGTATATGCCTTCACCCTCTCAATTAGTGCCCTCTCAATCAAGTCTCCTTCCCAAGCTCACTTACTCTCACCACTTTCTTCACCCCAACATTCTCTCTTTTTTTCTGAAAACCTCTACAAATCGTCACCTTCGCCTCCACAAGATAATGACCAGACATCCCTCTGTTTGCACCTCTCAGCACATTAACATCCAAAAGTCTCTATTTCACAGGCGTATCAATTAACACAAGGCATTTGGACAATTTTTGCAGGGAAATAATGCAAATGACTGGGAGATTTATAAAAGAAAGAGGCAGGAGGTCAATACAAGGGTGCAAGAGGTGAAAAAGAGGGCAAATGAGAGTTGGGGTGAGAGAATATCATTAAATTTTATAAAGAATAAAAAGATGTTGTGGAAGGAGGTAAATAAAGTGCATAAGACAAGGGAATCAATGGGAACTTCAGTGAAGGGGGCTAATGGGGAGGTGATAACAAGTAGTGGTGATGTGAGAGGAGATGGATTGAGTATTTTGAAGGTTTGTTGAATGTGTTTGACAATAGAGTGGCAGATATAGGGTGTTTTGGTCAAGGTGGTGTGCAAATTGAGAGGGTTAGGGAGAATGATTTGGTAAACAGAGAAGAGGTAGTAAAGCTTTGCGGAAGATGAAAGCTGGCAAGGCTGCGGGTTTGGATGGTATTGCAGTGGAATTTATTAAAAAAGGGATGATTTTATTGTTGACTGGTTGGTAAGGTTATTTAATGTATGTTTGACTCATGGTGAGGTGCCTGAAGATTGGTTTAATGGTTACATAGTGCCATTGTACAAAGGCAAAGGGGATAAAAGTGAGTGCTCAAATTACAGAGGTATAAGTTTGTTAAGTATTCCTTGTAAATTATGTGGGAGGGTATTGATTGAGAGGGTGAAAGCATGTACAGAGCATCAGATTGGGGAAGAGCAGTGTGGTTTCAGAAGTGGTAGAGGATGTGTGAATCAAGTGTTTGCTTTGAAGAATGTTAAGAAGTATTAAGAATATATGGTGTGGGAGGCAAGTTGTTAGAAGCGGTGAAAAGTTTTTATCGAGGATGTAAGGCATGTGTATGAGTAGGAAGATAGGAAAGTGATTGGTTCTCAGTGAATGTAGATTTGCGGCAGGGGTGTGTGATGTCTCCATGGTTGTTTAATTTGTTTATGGATGGGGTTGTTAGGGATGTGAATGCAAGAGTTTTGGAAAGAGGGGCAAGCATGCAGTCTGTTGTGGATGAGAGAGCTTGGGAAGTGAGTCAGTTGTTGTTCTCTGATGATACAGCGCCGGTGGCTGATTCGTGTGAGAAACTGCAGAAGCTGGTGACTGAGTTTGGTAAAGTGTGTGAAAGAAGAAAGCTGGGAGTAAATGTGAATAAGAGCAAGGTTATTAGGTACAGTAGGGTTGAGGGACAAGTGAATTGGGAGGTATGTTTGAATGGAGAAAAACTGGAGGAAGTAAAGTGTTTTAGATATCTGGGAGTGGATCTGGCAGCGGATGGAACCATGGAAGCGGAAGTGAATCATAGGGTGGGGGAGGGGGCGAAAGTTCTGGGAGCTTTGAAGAATGTGTGGAAGTCGGGAACATTATCTCGGAAAGCAAAAATGGGTTTGTTTGAAGGAATATTGGTTCCAACAAGGTTATATGGTTGCGAGGCATGGGCTATAGATAGAGTTGTGCGGAGGAGAGTGGTTGTGCTGGAAATGAGATGTTTGAGGACAATATGTGGTGTGAGGTGGTTAGATCAAGTAAGTAATAATAGGGTAAGAGAGATGTGTAGTAATAAAAAGAGTGTGGTTGAGAGAGCATAAGAGGGTGTTTTGTAATGGTTTGGTCACATGGAGGGAATGAGTAGGAAAGATTGACCAAGAGGATATATGTGTCAGAGGTAGAGGAAACGAGGAGAAGTGTGAGACCAAATTGGAGGTGGAAAGATGAAGTGAAAAAGATTTTGAGTGATTAGGGCCTGAACATGCAGGAGGGTGAAAGGCGTGCAAGGAATAGAGTGAATTGGAACGATGTGGTATATTGGGGTCGATGTGCTGTCAATGGATTGAACCAGGCAGCAGCATGTGAAGCGTCTGGGTTAAACCATGGAAAGTTTTGTGGGGCCTGGATGTGGAAAGGGAGCTGTGGTTTCAGTGCATTATTACACAACAGCTAGAGACTGAGTGTTAACGAATGTGGCCTTTGTTGTCTTTTCCTAGCGCCACCTCGCACACTTGAGGCGGGAGGGGTTTTTTATTTCATGTGTGGCGGGATGGCTATGGGAATGAATAAAGGCAGACAGTGTGAATTATGTACATGTGTATATATGTATATGTCTGTGTGTGTATATATATGTATATGTTGAGATGTATAGGTTTGTATATTTGCGTATGTGGACGTGTATGTATATACATGTGTATGTGGGTTGGTTGGGCCATTCTTTTGTATGTTTCCTTGTGCTACCTCGCTAATGTGGGAGACGGCGACAAAACAAAATAAATATATAAATGATAAGTAAATAATTCATACTTGCTGCCTTTATTCATTCCCGTTGCCACCCCACCACACATGAAATGACACCCCCATCCCCCTGCATGCACGTGAGGTAGCGCTAGGAAAAGACAACAAAGTCCACATTTGTTCACACTCAGTCTCTAGCTGTCATGTATAATGCACCGAAACCACAGCTCCCTTTCCACATCCAGGCCCCACAAAACTTTCCATGGTTTACACCAGATGCTTCACATTCCCTGGTTTAATCAATTGACAGCACATCAACCCCAGTATCCCACATTGTTCCAATTCACTCTATTCCTTTAGCCTCTTGCATGTTCAGGCCCCGATTGCTCAAAATCTTTTTCACTCCATCCTTCCAGCTCCAATTTGGTCTCCCACTTCTCCACATTCCCTCCACCTCTGACACATACATCCTCTTTGTCAATCTTTCCTCAATCATTCTCTCTATGTGACCAAACCATTACAATACACCCTCTTCTGCTCTCTCAACCACCCTCTTTTATTACCACACATATCTCTTACCCTTTCATTACTTACTCAATCAAACCACCTCAAACCACATATTGTCCTCAAATATCTTATTTCCAACACTTCCATCCTCCTCCACACAACCTTATCTGTAGCCCATACCAATTTATGCTCTCCGAGATAATGTTTTGGCCTTCCACACATTCTTCAACTTTCCCAGAACCTTCGCCCCCTCTCCCACCTTGTGACTCACTTCCACTTCCATGGTTCCATCCACTGCTAAATCCACTCCCAGATATCTATAACACCTCACTTCCTCCAGTCTTTCTTCATTCAAATTTACCTCCCAATTGACTTGTCCCTCAACCCTACTGAACCTAATAACCTTGCTCTTATTCACATTTTGAGATTTCTCCTTTTGCACACTTTACCAAACTCAGTTACCAGCTTCTGCAGTTTCTCACCCGAATCAGCCACCACCACTGTATCATCAGCGAAACAACAACTGACTCTTTTCCCAAGCCCTCTCATCCTCAAGAGACTGCATACTTGCCCCTTTCTCAAAAACTCTTGCATTCATCTCCCTACAGCCCCATCCATAAACAAATCAAACAATCTTAGAGGAATCATGCACCCCTACCGCAGACCAACATTCACTTGGAATCAGTCACTTTCCTCTCTTCCTACTCGTACACATGCCTTACGTCCTCGATAAAAACTTTTCGCTTCTTTTAGCAACTTACCTCCCACACCATATTCTCTTGATATCTTCCACAGAGCATCTCTATCAACTCTATCATATGCCTTCTCCAGGTCCATAAATTCTACATACAAATCCATCTGTTTTTTTAAGTATTTCTCTCTTACATTCTTCAAAGCAAATGCTGGATCCACATATCCTCTCCCACTTCTGAAACCACACTTCTCTTCCACAGTCTGATGCTCAGCACATTCCTTGACTCTCTCAATCAATACTCTCATATATAATTCCCCAGGAATACTCGACAATCTAATACCTCTGTAATTTGAACACTAACCTTTATCCCCTTTGCCTTTGTACAGTAGCACAGTGCATGCATTCTGCCAGTCCTCAGGCACCTCACCATGATCCATACATACATTGAACATCCTCACCAACCAATCAAGAACACAGTCACCCACTTTTTTTAATAAATTCCACTGCAATATCATCAAAACCCTCCGCCTTGCTGTCTTTCATATTCCACTAAGCTTTCACTACCTCTTCTCTGTTTAACAAACCATTCTCCCTGACCCTCTCACTTCGCACACCACCTCGACCAAAACATCCTATATCTGCCACTCTATCATCAAACGCATTCAACATACCTTCAGAATACTCACTCCATCACCTACTCACTTCATCACTACTTGTCATTACCTCCCCATTTGCCCCCTTCACCAATGTTCTCATTTGTTCTCTAGTCTTACACATGTTATTCACCTCCTTTCAAAACATCTTTTTATTCTCCCCAAAATTTAATGATACTCTCTCACCCCAACTCTCATTTGCCCTCTTTTTTTATTATTATTATTATATTTATTATTTTTATTATTATTATTATTATTATTATTATTATTATTATTATTATTATTTATAATTATTATTATCATTATTATTATATATATTATATTATACTTTGTCGCTATCTCTCACGTTAGCATGGTAGCGCAAGGAAACAGACAAAAGAATGTCCCAACCCATCCACATGCACATGTATATACATACACGTCCACACACGCACATATACATACCTATGTATTTCAATGTATGCATATACATTATCTCGGAAAGCAAAAATGGGTATGTTTGAAGGAATAGTGGTTCCAACAATGTTGTATGGTTGCGAGGCGTGGGCTATGGATAGAGTTGTGCGCAGGAGGATGGATGTGCTGGAAATGAGATGTTTGAGGACAATGTGTGGTGTGAGGTGGTTTGATCGAGTGAGTAACGTAAGGGTAAGAGAGATGTGTGGAAATAAAAAGAGCATGGTTGAGAGAGCAGAAGAGGGTGTTTTGAAGTGGTTTGGGCACATGGAGAGAATGAGTGAGGAAAGATTGACCAAGAGGATATATATGTCGGAGGTGGAGGGAACGAGGAGAAGAGGGAGACCAAATTGGAGGTGGAAAGATGGAGTGAAAAAGATTTTGTGTGATCGGGGCCTGAACATGCAGGAGGGTGAAAGGAGGGCAAGGAATAGAGTGAATTGGAGCGATGTGGTATACCGGGGTTGACGTGCTGTCAGTGGATTGAATCAAGGCATGTGAAGCGTGTGGGGTAAACCATGGAAAGCTGTGTAGGTATGTATATTTGCGTGTGTGGACGTATGTATATACATGTGTATGGGGGGGGTTGGGCCATTTCTTTCATCTGTTTCCTTGCGCTACCTTGCAAACGCGGGAGACAGCGACAAAGTATAATAATAATAATATAAAATAATATATATATATATATATATATATATATATATATATATATATATATATATATATATATATATATATATATATATATCGAGGATGTAAGGCATGTGTACGTTTAGGAAGAGAGGAAAGTGATTGGTTCTCAGTGAATGTAGGTTTGCGGCAGGGGTGTGTGATGTCTCCATGGTTGTTTAATTTGTTTATGGATGGGGTTGTTAGGGAGGTAAATGCAAGAGTTTTGGAAAGAGGGGCAAGTATGAAGTCTGTTGGGGATGAGAGAGCTTGGGAAGTGAGTCAGTTGTTGTTCGCTGATGATACAGCGCTGGTGGCTGATTCATGTGAGAAACTGCAGAAGCTGGTGACTGAGTTTGGTAAAGTGTGTGGAAGAAGAAAGTTAAGAGTAAATGTGAATAAGAGCAAGGTTATTAGGTACAGTAGGGTTGAGGGTCAAGTCAATTGGGAGGTGAGTTTGAATGGAGAAAAACTGGAGGAAGTGAAGTGTTTTAGATATCTGGGAGTGGATCTGGCAGCGGATGGAACCATGGAAGCGGAAGTGGATCATAGGGTGGGGGAGGGGGCGAAAATTCTGGGGGCCTTGAAGAATGTGTGGAAGTCGAGAACATTATCTCGGAAAGCAAAAATGGGTATGTTTGAAGGAATAGTAGTTCCAACAATGTTGTAAGGTTGCGAGGCGTGGGCTATGGATAGAGTTGTGTGCAGGAGGATGGATGTGCTGGAAATGAGATGTTTGAGGACAATGTGTGGTGTGAGGTGGTTTGATCGAGTGAGTAACGTAAGGGTAAGAGAGATGTGTGAAAATAAAAAGAGCGTGGTTGAGAGAGCAGAAGAGGGTGTTTTGAAGTGGTTTGGGCACATGGAGAGGATGAGTGAGGAAAGATTGACCAAGAGGATATATGTGTCGGAGGTGGAGGGAACAAGGAGAAGAGGGAGACCAAATTGGAGGTGGAAAGATGGAGTGAAAAAGATTTTGTGTGATCGGGGCCTGAACATGCAGGAGGGTGAAAGGAGGGCAAGGAATAGAGTGAATTGGAGCGATGTGGTATACCGGGGTTGACGTGCTGTCAGTGGATTGAATCAGGGCATGTGAAGCGTGTGGGGTAAACCATGGAAAGCTGTGTAGGTATGTATATTTGCGTGTGTGGACGTATGTATATACATGTGTATGGGGGTGGGTTGGGCCATTTCTTTCGTCTGTTTCCTTGCGCTACCTCGCAAACGCGGGAGACAGCGACAAAGTATAAAAAAGAAAAAAAAAAAAATATATATATATATATATATATATATATATATATTGGGGAAGAGCAGTGTGGTTTCAGAAGTGGTAGAGGATGTGTGGATCAGGTGTTTGCTTTGAAGAATGTATGTGAGAAATACTTAGAAAAGCAAATGGATTTGTATGTAGCATTTATGGATCTGGAGAAGGCATATGATAGAGTTGATAGAGATGCTCTGTGGAAGGTATTAAGAATATATGGTGTGGGAGGAAAGTTGTTAGAAGCAATGAAAAGTTTTTATCGAGGATGTAAGGCATGTGTACGTGTAGGAAGAGAGGAAAGTGATTGGTTCTCAGTGAATGTAGGTTTGCGGCAGGGGTGTGCGATGTCTCCATGGTTGTTTAATTTGTTTATGGATGGGGTTGTTAGGGAGGTAAATGCAAGAGTTTTGGAAAGAGGGGCAAGTATGAAGTCTGTTGGGGATGAGAGAGCTTGGGAAGTGAGTCAGTTGTTGTTCGCTGATGATACAGCGCTGGTGGCTGATTCATGTGAGAAACTGCAGAAGCTGGTGACTGAGTTTGGTAAAGTGTGTGGAAGAAGAAAGTTAAGAGTAAATGTGAATAAGAGCAAGGTTATTAGGTACAGTAGGGTTGAGGGTCAAGTCAATTGGGAGGTGAGTTTGAATGGAGAAAAACTGGAGGAAGTGAAGTGTTTTAGATATCTGGGAGTGGATCTGGCAGCGGATGGAACCATGGAAGCGGAAGTGGATCATAGGGTGGGGGAGGGGGCGAAAATCCTGGGGGCCTTGAAGAATGTGTGGAAGTCGAGAACATTATCTCGGAAAGCAAAAATGGGTATGTTTGAAGGAATAGTGGTTCCAACAATGTTGTATGGATGCGAGGCGTGGGCTATGGATAGAGTTGTGCGCAGGAGGATGGATGTGCTGGAAATGAGATGTTTGAGGACAATGTGTGGTGTGAGGTGGTTTGATCGAGTGAGTAACGTAAGGGTAAGAGAGATGTGTGGAAATAAAAAGAGCGTGGTTGAGAGAGCAGAAGAGGGTGTTTTGAAGTGGTTTGGGCACATGGAGAGGATGAGTGAGGAAAGATTGACCAAGAGGATATATGTGTCGGAGGTGGAGGGAACAAGGAGAAGAGGGAGACCAAATTGGAGGTGGAAAGATGGAGTGAAAAAGATTTTGTGTGATCGGGGCCTGAATATGCAGGAGGGTGAAAGGAGGGCAAGGAATAGAGTGAATTGGAGCAATGTGGTATACCGGGGTTGACGTGATGTCAGTGGATTGAAGCAGGGCATGTGAAGCGTGTGGGGTAAACCATGGAAAGCTGTGTAGGTATGTATATTTGCGTGTGTGGACGTATGTATATACATGTGTATGGGGGGGGGTTGGGCCATTTCTTTCGTCTGTTTCCTTGCGCTACCTCGCAAACGCGGGAGACAGCGACAAAGTATAATAAAAAATATATATATATATATATATATATATATATATATATATATATATATATATATATATATATATATATGTATACATACACAGATGTATACATATACACACATGTACATAATTCATACTTGCTGCCTTTATTCATTCCTGTTGTCACCCTGCCACACATGAAATGACAAACCCCCTCCCCCTGCACACGTGTGAGATAGAACTAGGAAAAGACAACAAATGCCACATTCTTTCTCACTCAGTCTCTAGCTGTCATGTATAATGCACTGAAAACCGCAGCTCCCTTTCCACATCCAGGCCCCACAAAACTTTCCATGGTTTACCCCAGACGCTTCACATGCCCTGGTTCAATCCATTGGCCCCACGTCGACCCCGGTATAGCACATCGTTCCAATTCACTTTATTCCTTGCATGCCTTTCACCTTCCTGCATGTTCAATCCCCAATCGCTCAAAATATTTTTCACTCCATCCTTCCACCTCTAATTTGGTCTCCTTCTTCTCCTTGTTCCCTTCACCTCAGACTTATATATCCTCTTTGGCAATCTTTTCTGACTCTCTCCATGTGATCAAACTATTTCAATACACCCTCTTCTGCTCTCTCAACCACACTCTTTTTATTACTCTTTCATTACTCACTTGATCAAACCACCTCACACCATATATTGTTCTCAGACATCTCATTTCCAACACATTCACCCTCCTCCGCACAACCCCATCTATAGCCCACGCCTCACGACCATATAGCATTGCTGGAACCACTATTCCTTCAAACATACATATTTTTGCTTTCTGAGAGATTCTTGCCTTCCATACATTTTTCAACGCTCCCAGAACTTTCGCCCCCTCCCCCATCCTGTGACTCACTTCCGCTTCCATGCTTCCATCCGCTGCCATATCCACTCTCAGATATCTAAAGTACTTCACTTCCTCTAGTTTTTCTCCATTCAAACTTACCTCCCACTTGACTTGACCCTCAACCCTACTGTACCTAATAACCTTGCTCTTATTCACATTTACTCTCAGATTTCTTCTTTCACATACTTTACTAAACTCAGTCACCAGCTTCTGCAGTTTCTCACCCAAATCAGCCACCAGCGCTCTATCATCAGCGAACAACAACTGACTCACTTCCAAAGCCCTCTCATCCCCAACAGAATGCATACTTGCCCCTCTCTCCAAAACTCTTGCATTCACCTCCCTAACACCACCATCCATAAACAAGTTAAACAACCATGGAGACATCACGCACCCCTGCTGCAAACGGAACTTCAATGAGAACCAGTCACTTTCCTCTCTTCCTACTCGTACACATGCCTTACATCCTTGATAAAAACTTTTCACTGCTTCCTGCAACTTGCCTCCCACACCATATACTCTTAATACCTTCCATAAAGCATCTCAATCAACTCTATCATATGCTTTCTCCAGATCTATAAATGCCACTTATAAATCTGTCTGTTTCTTTAAATATTTCTCATTCTTCAGAGTAAACAATCCACGCATCCTTTATTTTTTCTGAAACCACACTGCTCTTCCCCAATCTGATGCTCTGTAAATGCTCTTCCCCAATCTGATGCTCTGTACATGCCTTCACCCTCTCAATCAGTCACCCTCTCAGTCAGTACTCTCCCGTACAACTTACCAGGTATATCCCCTTTGCCTTTGTACAGTGGCATTATACATGCATTCTGCCAATCCTCAGGCACTGCACCTTGATCCATACATATATTGAATATCCTTACCAACCAGTCAACAACACAATCACCCTCTTTATTTATAAATTCAAGTGCAATACTTTTCAATCCCATCGCTGTCATCATCTGCAAGCCTTTCACCACCTTTTCTCTTTTCACCAAACCACTCTCCATGACCCTCTCACTTCACTTACCACACCGACCGTAACACCCTAGATCTGCCACTCTGTCATCATACACATTCGCTAATCCTTCAAATACTCACTCCATCTCCGCACTTCGTCACCACCTGTTATTATTTATCCTTTTGCCCCTTCACTAGTGTTCCCATTTGTTGTCTTGTCTTTTGCACATTATTTACCTCCCTGAATATCTTTTTACTCTCCCTAAAGTTTAATACTTTCTCACTCAACACTCATTTGCCTTCTTTTCCAACCCCTGCACCTACCTCTTGACCTCTTACCACTCTCTGTTATATATCTCCCAATCATTTGCTCTCCTTTCCTGTAAGTGCTAGCCAAATGCCTCTTTTCTCATTCACTAGCAACCTTACTTCTTAATCCCGATGCACACAACCTTTTCTAATCTGCATACCTCTCACCTTTTGCATGCTACATGCCATCACTGTTTCCCTGAATACCTCCCATTCCTCATCCACTCCCCTCACTTCATATGCTAGCACCTTTTGCCATTGTGCACTCAGTCACTGCTGATATTTCTTCACATAAGTCTCCTTTCCAAGCTCACTTACCACTCACTCTCTTCTCCCTGAGATTGTTTCCTCTTTTTCGAAAACCTCTACAAATCTTCATCTTTCCCTTCACAAGATACCCACCAGTTGCCCATCTCAGTACACTTACATCCAAAGTCTCTCTTTTACATTCCTACATAATTTGATGATGCTCATTGACCATCTCTCTTACTCACATTCGTATGATTGTGTATATCTTTCTTTTTTAAACCAGGTATTCCCCAATCACCAGTTTTTTTTTTTCAGCACACAACTTCACAAGCTCTTCACCATTTCCTTACATATCACTGAATACCCCATGTGAACCATTTATACCCTCAACTGCAACATTCCTTACCTTTGCAGTTGAATTACTCATTGCTAATACCTGGTCTCATGCACCAAAACTGCTGACACAATAATCTGTCAGCTGCTCCCAAAAAGTAAGCACAAATAATCATCTGTCTCTTGCTATCCACTTTCATTTTTACTCGTATCATTCTAGAATTTACTTCCTTACACTCTATTACACATTCCCATAACTCCTGATTCAGTAGCAGTGCTACCCCTTCCTTGGCTCTTGCCCTTTCACCAGTCCCTGATTTTACATCTAAGATATTTTTGAACCATTCTTCCTCTGCACCCTTGAGCTCTGTTTTGTTCAGAGCTAGAACATCCAGGTTTCTTTCGTCAAGCATACAGTTATCTCCCATTTGTAAGCTTTTAGGTATTTTCAGGGTTATTAATCGTTGTTACGATCAGCAAATTTTTCTGTGGCATTGAAGCATATCAAAAGTTCATCAAAAAACTTGGTGCATTCTTGCCATTTGTGCAAAGTGAGATTCATGCAGTGACCTGACATTCAATTTTTTTATGGCTAGTGAAATCTTTGAGTAATTTGTGATCATCTGGGATTTTGAGGGAACACTTTTTAGTATCCAGGAAGCTTACAATTTCTCATTAAGAAACCATCTCTTCCAGATGTAATAGACTTGTTGTAATGTCTTGGTCTGCCTGTTTGTTAGAGGCCGTTAGTTTCAGAAGGTGACCTGCAGCTTTGGCCCTTTGGAAAAGATTAATGAAAAATGTCCTTGACATTCCACTAACATGTTTATTTATGATACATTACTCTAGATTTCAAGGGCTGATCTGATGTTTTAAGTGTTATCACCATTAGGGCAGATGGACCATAATGTGCTAAAGGTGAATACAAGGTATTATTTTTCCTACACTTTTCCTCTTGCTAAGAAGTTTTTTCTGACCCTGCTTCATGTTGGCCTGATCTTATAGCTTGCAGAGTGAACTTAAACTGAAGAGATATACAAATTTTCCTGGTTTGTGTTTCTCATTGTTTATACCCCCCTCTCTTTTGGAAGATCTTCCACTAAACCAACAGAGATCACCATCTGGTTAAGGTCTTTGTTTTGGAAATCGTAAGGCAGATTTCCTGATGGCCAGGGAGTTATATTATTGTTGCAGAACCGAGGTTGTTGAGTGTTCAATGGACAGACATAGACCAAACCAAGATCATTATTGCTGAGTAAGTGGCCAGTAAGGGGTAAGAGACATTTACTGTATTGTAAAGATGTTTAGGTTGAGAGGCTTCTCACAAAAGCTCAGAGATACTTCTCATGGCTTGTGGGATACAGCCCCAGAAAGAAAGATTTTCTTACTTGAGGATTTATATTTTTGGCATTTTAGATATTTTATGATGAAAAATAATTAAAAGATGAAAGAATTTATAGGCATCTGAAAATACATAATGAACCAGCACTTCAGGTTGTCAAGTTGCTCTTCTCTGACCCATGTAGCTGTCTTTTCTCTCTGCCTCCCATACATTGACTGCTGGCATTTTGTCCACAAATGCACAATCTCTCCTTGTCATACTTAACTCTTAACTCACACAACTCATTCTTCCCAAGTTTTGATATCCTTGCAGTGAACACTATGCACTAGCCCTGCCTTTTGACAAAAGGGTAGGAGCATTAGATGGAAGTAATAATTAGGGACATTAGGTGGTAACATTAGGTAGATTAAGTAGGTGGGAACATTAGGTGGGAGCATTAGCTGGATTTAGTAGGTAGGAGCATTTGGTAGAAGTAGTAGGTTAGAACATTAGGTAGACACAATAGGTAGAAGTAGTTGGTAGGAACATTAGTTAAGGGGCCTCTGGAAAGACAAAGCCAGGATTGCCCTCTTGCCAGTTACCTATTGAGAGTGAGGCACTAAAGGCTAAGACTTTGCAATGGAGTTCATCAGTTATGGAGACTTTTGCTGTGGCCTCCTCCTTGAGGGAGTTCCTGGAGGGAATGGTCATCAGATGTTATTTTTTTATTTATTTTGCTTTGTCGCTGTCTCCCGCGTTTGCGAGGTAGCGCAAGGAAACAGACGAAAGAAATGGCCCAACCCACCCCCATACACATGTATATACACACACGTCCACACACGCAAATATACATACCTATGCATCTCAATGTACACATATATATACACACACAGACACATACATATATACCCATGCACACAGATCACACTGTCTGCCTTTATTCATTCTCATCACCACCTCGCCACACATGGAATACCATCCCCCTCCCCCCTCATGTGTGCGGGGTAGCGCTAGGAAAAGACAACAAAGGCCTCATTCGTTCACACTCAGTCTCTAGCTGTCATGCAATAATGCCCGAAACCACAGCTCCCTTTCCACATCCAGGCCCCACACAGCTTTCCATGGTTTACCCCAGACGCTTCACATGCCCTGATTCAATCCACTGACAGCACGTCAACCCCGGTATACCACATCGATCCAATTCACTCTATTCCTTGCCTGCCTTTCACCCTTCTGCATGTTCAGGCCCCGATCACTCAAAATCTTTTTCACTCCATCTTTCTACCTCCAATTTGGTCTCCCACTTCTCCTCGTTCCCTCCACCTCCGACACATATATCCTCTTGGTCAATCTTTCCTCACTCATTCTCTCCATGTGCCCAAACCATTTCAAAACACCCTCTTCTGCTCTCTCAACCACGCTCTTTTTATTTCCACACATCTCTCTTACCCTTACATTACTTACTCGATCAAACCACCTCACACCACACATTGTCCTCAAACATCTCATTTCCAGCACATCCACCCTCCTGCGCACAACTCTATCCATAGCCCACGCCTCGCAACCGCACAACATTGTTGGAACCACTATTCCTTCAAACATACCCATCAGATGTATAGATAGGTAAATAATTCAGGAATTTCTAAATAGTTGGGATTTTATAGTAACTTGACACTTTATTAGATTTATGCCATTATTGCTCAATTTTTTTTTTTATTTCTTGAGAAAAATTCAGTCCCAGTTCCAGTGTAGAATGTTTGTCATTTTCCATTTCAGGCCCAAAGTCCCAATTGAATAGAATTGTAATATTACAGTAATAACTTCAAGAATCTTAGAGAATCTTTCTTAGGTATGATAGCACTATACACTCTTTGGATGTTGTAGTACTGTATCTCAAGAACATTCATTTAGTGCAGAAATGAAGCTCTTTATACAGGAAAACATGATGCAATTGCTTGAACCCATGCATTATCTCTTAGTTTTTTTTTTTTATTATACTTTGTCGCTGTCTCCCGCATTTGCGAGGTAGCGCAAGGAAACAGACGAAAGAAATGGCCCAACCCCCCCCCATACACATGTATATACATACGTCCACACACGCAAATATACATACCTACACAGCTTTCCATGGTTTACCCCAGACGCTTCACATGCCCTGATTCAATCCACTGACAGCACGTCAACCCCGATATACCACATCGCTCCAATTCACTCTATTCCTTGCCCTCCTTTCACCCTCCTGCATGTTCAGGCCCCGATCACACAAAATCTTTTTCACTCCATCTTTCCACCTCCAATTTGGTCTCCCTCTTCTCCTCGTTCCCTCCACCTCCGACACATATATCCTCTTGGTCAATCTTTCCTCACTCATTCTCTCCATGTGCCCAAACCACTTCAAAACACCCTCTTCTGCTCTCTCAAGCACGCTCTTTTTATTTCCACACATCTCTCTCACCCTTACGTTACTCACTCGATCAAACCACCTCACACCACACATTGTCCTCAAACATCTCATTTCCAGCACATCCATCCTCCTGCGCACAACTCTATCCATAGCCCACGCCTCGCAACCATACAACATTGTTGGAACCACTATTCCTTCAAACATACCCATTTTTGCTTTCCGAGATAATGTTCTCGACTTCCACAATTTAATAAAAAAGCATTAATTTTTTGCCCTGGCCCCATACCCCAAAAAGGTAAAAAGAAGACTGACCCACAATAGTTTTTGGGGCAAGGAATTGGAACTTTAGTAAAACTGTATTATACGTGATTATAAAAATTTTTCTTTTTGGTCATCTGTAAGCCAGTATACTATAGCTGTATTGCATAGCAGAATTTCTGAAACTCATGTGATTAATTCTGTCATCACTAACCATATGTCAGAACATGTATCTAAAACAGTATATCCCTTTGTTAAATTTATCACCATGTGTGACAGTCATAGTAACGGAGTAATGATCTTAATTCCACAGCAAGCCCTGCAAATCTTGGAGTGTGCTCTGCCGCCAACAGAACAGCCACAATCTCATTTGGGGATCTTTAAGAATGCTGTTGACCTTACCACCCAGCTAGAGAACTGCCTTTCCCATTTGTTAGCAAACAAACGTTAGTGTTGATTATCTGTTTTAGCTCTTTATCTTGTATTCCAGTATATTATTATTATGTTTATTCATATTTTCTCCCATGCTTGTTTACCATTTCCCACATTAGATAAGTAATGCCAAGAATAGACAATGAAAAGCTTCATTTGATTACATCTATTCTTCAGCTGTCATGTGTAATGCACCAAAATCAAAGCTCCCTATTCACAACCAAGCCTCACAGACGTTTCTGTGGTTCCCATCAGCTTCATATCCCCTTGTTCGGTCCACTGACAGCACATCAATCCCTCTATACCTCATCTCTCCAGTTCACTCTCCTGTGCACGTCTTTGTGCACATCTTTCCGTCTTCTGCATGTTTAGGACCCAAGCACTGAAATATTTTTCAGTCCATCTTTCCATCTCTAGTTTGGTCTCCCCTATCTCCTTTTCTTTCCACTTCTGATACATATATCCTCTTTGTCAACCTCTCATTTTTCTCCTTTATGTTCAAACCATTTCAGCATGCCATCTTCAGTTCTCTCAACCATACTCTTCATATTACCACACATCTCCCTCTCTTTCTCTACCTAAAAGTGATCAAAAAGTGGAAATCCTCAAATTACCCAAATCTAAGTTGTCATGACTAGGCTCAGAATTGGACATACTCATCTCACCCATAGCTACTTCAAGTCAAGTGGTTAAGAAAGACATGTTCCTTAGTGTCACATCTGTCAATCTGATTTGACAATAAAACCCATTTTAGTGGAATGAGTTCTTTTTAATCAAGAGCAGAAATTCATTACATGGCAGGTCCATGAATGAATTGCTTGGCATTGACTGTCATATTGACAGGTTAATGGAAATTTTTAAGCAAATTAATTTTTATAGATTTTCACGATTTCTATTTATTTATATGTGGAGAAAATGAATGGAGAAAGATTGACAAAGAGGATATATGTGTCGGAGATGGAGGGAAGAAGGAAAAGCGGGAGACCAAATTGGAAGTGGAAGGATGGAGCAAAAAAGATTTTGAGCGATCAGGGGTGAACATACAGGAGGGTGAAAGGCATGCAAGGAATAGAGTGAATTGGAACAAGGTGGTATACAGGGGTCGACGTGCTGTCAATGGACCCATGTGAAGCATCTGGGGTAAACCATGGAAATGTCTGTGGGGCTTGGATGTGGAAAGGGAGCTGTGGTTTCCATGACAACTAGAGACTGAGTGTGAACGAATGTGGCCTTTTTTGTCTTCCTGGCACTACCTTGCTGGAAGGGCGGGAGAGCTATTTCATGTGTGGCAGGGTGGCGACGGGAATGGATGAAGGCAGCAAGTATGAATATATACATATGTATACATGTATATGTCTGTGTATGTATATGGATCTGGAGAAGGCATTTGATAGAGTTGATAGAGATGCTCTGTGGAAGGTATTAAGAGTATATGGTGTGGGTGGCAAGTTGCTAGAAGCAGTGAAAAGTTTTTATCGAGGATAAAAGGCATGTGTACAAGTAGGAGAGGAAAGTGATTGGTTGTCAGTGAATGTCGGTTTGCGGCAAGGGTGTGTGATGTTTCCATGGTTGTTTAATTTGTTTATGGATGGGTTTGTTAGGGAGGTGAATGCAAGAGTTTTGGAGAAAGGGGCAAGTATGCAGTCTGTTGTGGATAAGAGGGCTTGAGAAGTGAGTAAGTTGCTGTTCACTGATGATTCAGCACTGGTGGCTGATTTGTGTGAGAAACTGCAGAAGCTGGTGACTGAGTTTGGTAAAGTGTGTGAAAAAAGAAAGCTGAGAGTAAATGAGAATAAGAGCAAGGTTATTAGGTACAGTAGAGTTGAGGGTCAAGTCAATTGGGAGGTAAGTTTGAATGGAGAAAAACTGGAGGAAGTGAAGTGTTTTAGATATCTGTGAGTGGATTTGGCAGTGGAAGGAACCATGGAAAAAGAAGTGAATCATAGGGTGGGGGAGGGGTCGAAAATTCTGGGAGCATTGAAGAATGGGTGGCAGTCGAGAACATTATCTCGGAAAGCAAAAATGGGTATGTTTGAAGGAATAGTGGTTCCAACAATGTTATATGGTTGGGAGACATGGGCTATGGGTAGAGTTGTGCAGAGGAGGGTGGATGTGTTGGAAATGAGATGTTTGAGGACAATATGTGGTGTGAGGTGGTAATAAAAAGAGTGTGGTTGAGAGAGCAGAAGAGGGTGTTTTGAAATGGTTTGGTCACATGGAGAGAATGAGTGAGGAAAGATTGACCAAGAGGATATATGTGTCAGAGGTGGAGGGAACGAGAAGTGGGAGACCAAATTGGAGGTGGAAAGATGGAGTGAAAAAGATTTTGTGTGATCGGGGCCTGAACATGCAGGAGGGTGAAAGAAGTGCAAGGAATAGAGTGAATTGGAACGATATGGTATACCGGGGTTGAAGTGCTGTCAGTGGATTGAACCAGGGCATGTGAAGCATCTGGGGTAAACCATGGAAAGTTGTGTGGGGCCTGGATGTGGAAAGGGAGCTGTGGTTTCGGTGCATTATTACATGACAGCTAGAGACTGAGTGTGAACGAATGTGGCCTTTGTTGTCTTTTCCTAGCACTACCTCGCACACATTTGGGGGAAGGGGATTGTTATTTCATGTGTGGTGGGGTGGCGACGTGAATGAATAAAGGCAGACAGTATGAATTATGTACATGTATATATATGTATATGTCTGTGTGTGTATATATATATGTATACGTTGAGATGTATAGGTATGTATATTGTGTGTGTGGACGTGTATGTATATACATGTGTATGTGGGTGGGTTTAGCCATTCTTTCGTCTGTTTCCTTGTGCAACCTCGCTAATGTGGGAGACAGTGACAAAGCAAAATAAATAAAATAAATGTGTATGTCTGTGTATGTATATATTATCCCTGGGGATAGGGGATTAAGAATACTTCCCACGTATTCCCTGCGTGTTGTAGAAGGCGACTAAAAGGGGAGGGAGCAGGGGGCTGGAAATCCTCCCCTCTTTTTTTTTAATTTTCCAAAAGAAGGAACAGAGAGGGCCAGGTGAGGATATTCCAAAAAAGGCCCAGTCCTCTGTTCCTAACGCTACCTCGCTAACGTGGGAAATGGCGAATAGTTTAAAAGAAAAAAGAAATGTGTATATATATATGTATACGTTGAAATGTATAGATACGTATATGTGCGTGTGTGGACGTGTATGTATATGCATGTGTATATGGGTGGGTTGTGCCATTCTTTTATCTGTTTCCTTGCACTTCCTCGCTAATGCGGCAGGCAGTGACAAAGTATAATAAAGAAATAAATGAATACATATGTGTGGGTATATGTATATGTATGTGTAAATGTATATGTTTATATGTGTGAATTGGAATTATGTAGGTTAATAGGGTTAACTTAGTGTTAATGGACTGAACCAGGGCATGTGAAGCGTCTGGGGTAAACCAGGGAGCTGTGGTTTTGGTGCATTACACATGGCAGCTAGAGACTGAGTGTGAACGAATATGGCTTTTTTATCTGTTTTCCTGGTGGTACCACGCTGAAGCAGGGGGTAGCGATGCTATTTCTTGTGTGGCACAGTAAAGAGAGGAATGGATAAAGGCAAGCAAGTATGAATATATGCATGTGTATATATGTATATATCTGTGTATGTGTATGTATATGTTGAAATGTATATGTATGTATATGACTGTGTATGGGCGTTTATGTATGGAAGAATGTATGGAAGGTGAGAACGTTATCTCGGAGAGCAAAAATGGGTATGTTTGAAGGAATAGTGATTCCAACAATGTTATGTGGTTGCGAGGCATGGGCTTAAGATAGGGTTGTGTGGAGGAGGGTGGATGTGTTGGAAATGAAATGTTTGAGGACAATATGTGGTGTGAGGTGGTTTGATTAAGTAATGAAAGGGTAAGAGAGATATGTGGTAATAAAAAGAGTGTGGTTGAGAGAGCAGAAGAGGTTGTGTTGAAATGGTTTGGACACATGGAAAGAATGAGCGAGGAATGATTGACAAAGAGGATATATTTGTCAGAGGTGGAGGGAACGAGGAGAATTGAGAGGCCAAATTTAATGTGGAAGGATGGAGTGAGAAAGATTTTGAGTGATCAGGGCCTGAACATACAGGAGGGTGAGAGGCGTGCAAGTAATAAAGTGAATTGGAATGATGTGGTATACTGGGGTTGACGTGCTGTCAGTGGACTGAAGTAGGGCATGTGAAGCATCTGGGGTAAACAAACCATGGAAAGTTTTGTGGGCCCTGGATGTGGAAAGGGAGCTGTGGTTTTGGTGCATTACACATGACAGCTAGAGACTTAGTGTGATTTTCCTGGCACTACCTTGCTGGAGTAGGGGGAATGGTATTTCATGTGTGGCAGGGTGGTGACGGGAATGGATGAAGGCAGCAAATATGAATATGTACATGTATATATGTATATGTCTGTGTATGTATATGTATGTGTATGTTGATTTGTATAAGTATGTATATGTGCATGTGTGGGCGTTTATGTATGTATATGTGTATGTGGATGGGTTGGGCCATTCCTCGTCTGTTTCATTGCACTAACTCACTAATGCAGGAGACGGCAGTTAAGTATAGTAGATAAATAGTATGTGTGTATATGAATGGATGGGCTATTCTTTGTCTTTTTCTTGGCGTTTCCTCACTGATGCAGGAAACAGCAGTTAAGTATAGTAGACAGATATATATACACACAGTGTGGTTTCAGAAGTGATAGAGGATGTGTGGTTTAGGTGTTTGCTATTAAGAATGTATCTGAAAAATACTTAGAAAAAACAGATGGATTTGTGTGTAGCATTTATGGATCTGGAGAAGGCTTATGATAGGGTTGACAGAGATGCTTTGTGGAAGGGTTTAAGAGTATATGGTGTGGGAGTTAAGTTGCTAGAAGCAGTGATAAGTTTATGCCAAGGATGTAAGGCAGGAAGAGAGAAGAATGATTGGTTTCCAGTGAATGTCGGTTTGCGGCAGGGGTGTGTGATGTCCCCATAGTTGTTTAATTTGTTTATGGACAGGGTGGTAAGGGAGATAAATTGAAGAGTTTTGGAGAGATGGGGTGAATATGCAGTCTGTTGTGGATGAGAGGGCCTGGGAAGTGAGTCAGTTGTTGTTCGCTGATGATACAGCTCTAGTGGCTTATTTGTGAGAAACTGCAGGAGTTGGTGACTGAGTTTGAAAATTGTGTGAAAGGAGAAGGTTGAGAGTAATTGTGAGTAAGAGAAAGGTTATTAGGTTCAGTAGGGTTGAGGGACAAGTTTATTGAGATGTAAGTTTGAATGGAGAAAAACTGGAGGAAGTGAAGTGTTTTAGATATCTGGAAGTGGACTTAGCAGAAGATGGAACCATGGAAGAGGAAGTGAGTCACAGGGTTGGGGGAGGGGGCAAAAGTTCTGGGAGCAATGAAAAATGTGTGGAAGGAGAGAACGTTATCTCAGAGAGCAAAAATGGGTATGTTTGAAGGAATAGTAGTTCCAACAGTGTTATCTGGTTGCGAGGCATGAGTTTTAGATAGGGTTGTACAGAGAAGGGTGGATGTGTTGGAAATGAACTGTTTTTGGACAATATGTGGTGTGAGGTAGTTTGATCAACTAAGTAAGGAAAGGGTAAGAGAGATGTGTGGAAATAAATATAATTTGGTTGAGAGAGCAGAAGAGGGTGTGTTGAAATGGTTTGGACATATGGAGAAAATGAGCAAGGAACAATTGCCAAAGAGTATATATGTGTCAGACGTGGAGGGCACAAGAAGTGGGAGACCAAATTGGAGGTGGAAGGATGAAGTGAAAAAGATTTTGAGCGATTGGGGCCTGAATATACAGGAGGGTGAAAGTCATGCAAGGAATAGAGTGAATTGGAGCTTTATGTTATACTGGGGTTGATGTGCTGTCAATGGACTGAACCAGGGCATGTGAAGCATCTGGGGTAAACCATGGAAAGGTCTGTGGGGCCTGGATGTGGAAAGGGAGCTGTGGTTTCGGTGCATTATTACATGACAGCTAGAGACTGAGTGTGAACGAATGTGGCCTTTGTTGTCTTTTCCTAGCACTACCTCGCACACATTTGGGGGAAGGGGATTGTTATTTCATGTGTGGTGGGGTGGCGACGTGAATGAATAAAGGCAGACAGTATGAATTATGTACATGTATATATATGTATATGTCTGTGTGTGTATATATATATGTATACGTTGAGATGTATAGGTATGTATATTGTGTGTGTGGACGTGTATGTATATACATGTGTATGTGGGTGGGTTTAGCCATTCTTTCGTCTGTTTCCTTGTGCAACCTCGCTAATGTGGGAGACAGTGACAAAGCAAAATAAATAAAATAAATGTGTATGTCTGTGTATGTATATATTATCCCTGGGGATAGGGGATTAAGAATACTTCCCACGTATTCCCTGCGTGTTGTAGAAGGCGACTAAAAGGGGAGGGAGCAGGGGGCTGGAAATCCTCCCCTCTTTTTTTTTAATTTTCCAAAAGAAGGAACAGAGAGGGCCAGGTGAGGATATTCCAAAAAAGGCCCAGTCCTCTGTTCCTAACGCTACCTCGCTAACGTGGGAAATGGCGAATAGTTTAAAAGAAAAAAGAAATGTGTATATATATATGTATACGTTGAAATGTATAGATACGTATATGTGCGTGTGTGGACGTGTATGTATATGCATGTGTATATGGGTGGGTTGTGCCATTCTTTTATCTGTTTCCTTGCACTTCCTCGCTAATGCGGCAGGCAGTGACAAAGTATAATAAAGAAATAAATGAATACATATGTGTGGGTATATGTATATGTATGTGTAAATGTATATGTTTATATGTGTGAATTGGAATTATGTAGGTTAATAGGGTTAACTTAGTGTTAATGGACTGAACCAGGGCATGTGAAGCGTCTGGGGTAAACCAGGGAGCTGTGGTTTTGGTGCATTACACATGGCAGCTAGAGACTGAGTGTGAACGAATATGGCTTTTTTATCTGTTTTCCTGGTGGTACCACGCTGAAGCAGGGGGTAGCGATGCTATTTCTTGTGTGGCACAGTAAAGAGAGGAATGGATAAAGGCAAGCAAGTATGAATATATGCATGTGTATATATGTATATATCTGTGTATGTGTATGTATATGTTGAAATGTATATGTATGTATATGACTGTGTATGGGCGTTTATGTATGGAAGAATGTATGGAAGGTGAGAACGTTATCTCGGAGAGCAAAAATGGGTATGTTTGAAGGAATAGTGATTCCAACAATGTTATGTGGTTGCGAGGCATGGGCTTAAGATAGGGTTGTGTGGAGGAGGGTGGATGTGTTGAAATGAAATGTTTGAGGACAATATGTGGTGTGAGGTGGTTTGATTAAGTAATGAAAGGGTAAGAGAGATATGTGGTAATAAAAAGAGTGTGGTTGAGAGAGCAGAAGAGGTTGTGTTGAAATGGTTTGGACACATGGAAAGAATGAGCGAGGAATGATTGACAAAGAGGATATATTTGTCAGAGGTGGAGGGAACGAGGAGAATTGAGAGGCCAAATTTAATGTGGAAGGATGGAGTGAGAAAGATTTTGAGTGATCAGGGCCTGAACATACAGGAGGGTGAGAGGCGTGCAAGTAATAAAGTGAATTGGAATGATGTGGTATACTGGGGTTGACGTGCTGTCAGTGGACTGAAGTAGGGCATGTGAAGCATCTGGGGTAAACAAACCATGGAAAGTTTTGTGGGCCCTGGATGTGGAAAGGGAGCTGTGGTTTTGGTGCATTACACATGACAGCTAGAGACTTAGTGTGATTTTCCTGGCACTACCTTGCTGGAGTAGGGGGAATGGTATTTCATGTGTGGCAGGGTGGTGACGGGAATGGATGAAGGCAGCAAATATGAATATGTACATGTATATATGTATATGTCTGTGTATGTATATGTATGTGTATGTTGATTTGTATAAGTATGTATATGTGCATGTGTGGGCGTTTATGTATGTATATGTGTATGTGGATGGGTTGGGCCATTCCTCGTCTGTTTCATTGCACTAACTCACTAATGCAGGAGACGGCAGTTAAGTATAGTAGATAAATAGTATGTGTGTATATGAATGGATGGGCTATTCTTTGTCTTTTTCTTGGCGTTTCCTCACTGATGCAGGAAACAGCAGTTAAGTATAGTAGACAGATATATATACACACAGTGTGGTTTCAGAAGTGATAGAGGATGTGTGGTTTAGGTGTTTGCTATTAAGAATGTATCTGAAAAATACTTAGAAAAAACAGATGGATTTGTGTGTAGCATTTATGGATCTGGAGAAGGCTTATGATAGGGTTGACAGAGATGCTTTGTGGAAGGGTTTAAGAGTATATGGTGTGGGAGTTAAGTTGCTAGAAGCAGTGATAAGTTTATGCCAAGGATGTAAGGCATGTGTACAGGCAGGAAGAGAGAAGAATGATTGGTTTCCAGTGAATGTCGGTTTGCGGCAGGGGTGTGTGATGTCCCCATAGTTGTTTAATTTGTTTATGGACAGGGTGGTAAGGGAGATAAATTGAAGAGTTTTGGAGAGATGGGGTGAATATGCAGTCTGTTGTGGATGAGAGGGCCTGGGAAGTGAGTCAGTTGTTGTTCGCTGATGATACAGCTCTAGTGGCTTATTTGTGAGAAACTGCAGGAGTTGGTGACTGAGTTTGGGAGAATTGTGTGAAAGGAGAAGGTTGAGAGTAATTGTGAGTAAGAGAAAGGTTATTAGGTTCAGTAGGGTTGAGGGACAAGTTTATTGAGATGTAAGTTTGAATGGAGAAAAGCTGGAGGAAGTGAAGTGTTTTAGATATCTGGAAGTGGACTTAGCAGAGGATGGAACCATGGAAGAGGAAGTGAGTCACAGGGTTGGGGGAGGGGGCAAAAGTTCTGGGAGCAATGAAAAATGTGTGGAAGGAGAGAACGTTATCTCAGAGAGCAAAAATGGGTATGTTTGAAGGAATAGTAGTTCCAACAATGTTATCTGGTTGCGAGGCATGAGTTTTAGATAGGGTTGTACAGAGAAGGGTGGATGTGTTGGAAATGAACTGTTTTTGGACAATATGTGGTGTGAGGTAGTTTGATCAACTAAGTAAGGAAAGGGTAAGAGAGATGTGTGGAAATAAATATAATTTGGTTGAGAGAGCAGAAGAGGGTGTGTTGAAATGGTTTGGACATATGGAGAAAATGAGCAAGGAACAATTGCCAAAGAGTATATATGTGTCAGACGTGGAGGGCACAAGAAGTGGGAGACCAAATTGGAGGTGGAAGGATGAAGTGAAAAAGATTTTGAGCGATTGGGGCCTGAATATACAGGAGGGTGAAAGTCATGCAAGGAATAGAGTGAATTGGAGCTTTATGTTATACTGGGGTTGATGTGCTGTCAATGGACTGAACCAGGGCATGTGAAGCATCTGGGGTAAACCATGGAAAGGTCTGTGGGGCCTGGATGTGGATAGGGAGCTGTGTGAATGAATGTGGCCTTTTTTGTCTGTTTTCCTGGCACCACCTCGCTGAAGCAGTGGGTAGTGATGCTTTTTCCTTTGGGTTGGGGTAACAATGGGAATGGATAAAGGCGAACAGGTATGAATATTTACGTGTATATATGTATTTGTCTGTGTATGTATGTACAGGTTGATATGTATATGTATGTATATGTGAGTATATGGCCATTTATGTATAAATATAGATATGTGTATATGAGAGGATGGGCCATTCTTTGTCTGTTTCCTGACACTACCTCGCTGACTAGGGAAACAGCGATTATGTATAATAAAATATAATAATGAATGTTTTATTTATCATATTGATATTTATTATACATTATCACTGTTTCCCTCTTCAGTGAAGTAGCACTAGGAAACAGACGAAGAATGGCCCATCAACTCATATGCACATATGTATACATAAACGCCAACACACGCACAAATACACACACACACACACACACACACACACACACACAGACATATACATATATATTTTTTTTTTTTTTTTTTTTTTTTTTTTTTATACTTTGTCGCTGTCTCCCGCGTTTGCGAGGTAGCGCAAGGAAACAGACGAAAGAAATGGCCCAACCCCCCCCCCATACACATGTACATACACACGTCCACACACGCAAATATACATACCTACACAGCTTTCCATGGTTTACCCCAGACGCTTCACATGCCTTGCTTCAATCCACTGACAGCACGTCAACCCCTGTATACCACATGACTCCAATTCACTCTATTTCTTGCCCTCCTTTCACCCTCCTGCATGTTCAGGCCCCGATCACACAAAATCTTTTTCACTCCATCTTTCCACCTCCAATTTGGTCTCCCTCTTCTCCTCGTTCCCTCCACCTCCGACACATATATCCTCTTGGTCAATCTCTCCTCACTCATTCTCTCCATGTGCCCAAACCATTTCAAAACACCCTCTTCTGCTCTCTCAACCACGCTCTTTTTATTTCCACACATCTCTCTTACCCTTACGTTACTTACTCGCTCAAACCACCTCACACCACACATTGTCCTCAAACATCTCATTTCCAGCACATCCATCCTCCTGCGCACATCTCTATCCATAGCCCACGCCTCGCAACCATACAGCATTGTTGGAACCACTATTCCCTCAAACATACCCATTTTTGCTTTCCGAGATAATGTTCTCGACTTCCACACATTTTTCAAGGCTCCCAAAATTTTCGCCCCCTCCCCCACCCTATGATCCACTTCCGCTTCCATGGTTCCATCCGCTGACAGATCCACTCCCAGATATCTAAAACACATATATATACATGTACATATTCATACTCTTTTGCCTTCATCCATTTCTGGTGCCACGCTGCCCCACAGGAAACAGAATCGCCACGTCCAGCTTCAGTGAGGTAGCTCCAGGAAAACAGACAAAAAGGCCACATTCATTCACAATCAGTCTCTAGCTGTCATGTGTAATGGACCTAAACCACATCTCCTTATCCACATCCAGGCCCCATGGACCTTTCTATGGTTTATCCCAGGTGTTTCACATGCCCTGGTTCAGTCCACAGCCTGTCGCTCCGGTATACCACATTGTTCCAATTCACTCTATTCCTTGCACACCTCTCACCCTCCTGTATGTCTCGGCACCAGTCGCTCTAAATCTTTTTTACTTCTCCAATTTGGTCTCCCACTTCTTCTTCCCTCCACCTCTTACACTTACCCTTCTTGTCAATCTTTCCTCACTCATTCTCTCCATATATCCAAACCTTTTCAACACACCCTCTTCTGCTCTCTCAACCACACTCTTTTTATTTCCACACATATCTCTTGTACCCCTTCATTACTTACTCGATCAAACCACCTCACACCACATATTGTCCTCAAGCATTTCATTTCCAACACATCCACCCTCCTCTGCACAACCCTGTCTGCAGCCCATGCCTTGTAACATACAGTATTGTTGGAACTACTATTCCTTCAAACACATCCACTTTTGCTCTCCGAGATAATGTTCTTTCCTTCCACACGTTCTTCATCACTCCCAGAGTCTTCGCCCCCTCCCCCACCCTGTGACTCATTTCCACTTCCATGCTTTCATCCAGTGCCAAGTCCATTCCCAGATATCTAAAACACTTCATTTCCCCCAATTTTTCTTCATTCAAACTTACATCCTAATTAATTTGTCCCTCCACCCTATTGAACCTAATAACCTTTCTCTTTTTCATTTACTCTCAACTTCCTCCTTTCACACACCTTTCCAAACTCAGTCACCAACTTCTGCAGTTTCTTACTCAAATCAGCCACCAGAGCTGTATCATTGGCAAAGAACAACTGTCTCTCTCTTCCCAAGCCCTGTCATCCCCAACAGTCTGCATACTCACCCCTCTCTCCAAAGCATTTGCTTCCCTAACCAACCCATTCATAATCAAATTAATCAACCATGGGGAGATCACACACCCTTGCCACAGACTGACACTCACTTGGAACCAATGACACTCCTCTCTTCTTACTCGTACACATGCCTTTCTTCCTTGGTAAAAACTTTTCACTGCTTCTAGCAATTTGCCTCCCAGACCAAATACTCTTAAGTCCTTCCACAGAGCATCTCTATCAACCCTGTCATATGCCTTCTCCAGATCCATAATTGCTACATACAAATCCCTCTGTTTTTCAAAGTATTTTTCGCATACATTCTTCAAAGCAAACACCTGATCCACACATCCTCTACCACTTCTGCAACCACACTGCTCTTCCCCAATCTGATGCTCTGTACATTCCTTCATCCTCTCTCAATACCCTCCCATACAATTTCCCAAGAATACTCAACAAACTTATGTCTCTGTAGTTTGAACACTCACCTTTATCCCCTTTGCCTTTGTGCATTGGCCCTATGCATGCATTTTGCTAAACCTCAGTTACTTCACCGTGGTCCATACATACATTGAATATCCTTACCAACCAATCAACAATACAGTCATCCCCTTTTTTAATGAATTCCACCGCAATACCATCCACACCCGCTGTCTTGCTGGATTTCATCTTCTGCAAAGCTCTCACTGCCTCTTCTCTCTTAACCAAACCATTCTCCCTGACCCTCTCACTTTGCACACCATCTGACCAAAACACCCTATGTCTGCCACTCTGTCATCAAACACATTCAACAAACCTTCAGAAGACTCACATCATCACCACTTGTTATTACTTCCCCACTTGCCCCCTATATTGATGTTCCCATTTGTTTTCTTGTCTTATGCACATTATATACCTCATTCCAAAACTTTTTTTTTATTCTCCCTAAAGTTTAATGATACTCTCTCATCCCAACTCTTATTTGCCCTCTTTTTCAACCCTTGCACTTTTCTCTTGACCTCCCACTGCTTTCTTTTAAACATCTCCCTGTCATTTGCACTCCTTCCTTGCAAGTATTGTCCAGACGCCTCTCTCTTCTCTTTCACTAACAACTTTACTTCTTCATCCCAACACAATACCTTTTCTAATCTGCCCACCTCCTACTTTCCTCATGCCACATGCATTTTTTGCGCTAGCCAACCACACCTTCCCTAAATACGTGTTATATGGTTGTGAAGCATAGGCGATAGATATGGTTGTACAGAGGAGGAAGAAGAATATGTGGAAAGAGGGAATGCTATTTCAGAGAGCAAAAATGGGTATGTTTGAAGGAATAGAGTTTCAACATTATATGGTTGTGCAGCATGGGCCATAGATAGCATGGTGTGGATGAGGGTGGAAGTGTTTACATGAGTTTATATGAAAAAGACAGACAACAGGAGGCCTGATTGTCCCATGACTGGGTTGTCTGGTGGAAAAACACAAAACAGGATTATAACAACACGAAAATGTAATTCCGCTCAGCAGTTTTTTAGCTGTCATAGACTCCCGCTGCTATACATTATCCTTCTAGTGTCCCTGTTACAGCAGTGATTTATACTCTTTATTTCTTGGGTTTTTCACATAGTATACCTGAATTTATAAAGTATTTGCCCAAACGGCTTTTGAAGGTATTTATTGTCTTAGCATTCACTCTGTCTGACTGTGACATATTCCACTGCTCAGAGCACCTATTGGAAAGAAGCTGTTTCCCACATCCATACAACATCTTTTATCTTTGGGTTTTACTCTATTTGTCCTAGTAACTGTATTTTCTTGTATTTGAAAAAATGTTCATGTTTTACTTTATTGAACATGTTTTAAATTTTGAACACTTGGATTAAGTTGCCATAAAGTCTACGTTTTTTAAGGAAGAAGAGATTTAATTGTTTTAGCCTCTCTTTGTGTGCTAGATTTCTAAGGGATAGGATGAATTTTGTCGTGCATCTTTGTACTTTTTCTAATTTTTCCTCATCATTTTTATAGTTTGGGGACCAAACCTAGACTGCATATTCAAGGTGTGGTCTAACTAGAGAATTATAAAGTGTGAGAATTGTTTCTGTTGTCTTGTAATTTATGTTTCTGGCTGTGAACCTTAAAATCTGGTTTCCTGTTTTACTTGCTGCTTGACACTGTTTGATGTATTTCAGATAGTTGCTAGTGACAACTCCAAGGTCCTTTTCTTCATTTACTTTTGTTAGAGAGTTTGCAAATAGTTTGTAGCCATAACATATAGTCTTGTCTCCAAAGTGCATAACTTTACACTTGTCTACATTAAACTTCATTTGCCATCTGTCTGACCACTCCGCTAGTAAGTTAAGGTCTCTTTGAATCATTGCGCAGTCCCAACTTTAGTATTTTCAGCATTTTTCAAGATCTTTGATATGAGATTAAGTTCTAGGTCATGAATGTATATTATTCAAAGAATTGGGCCTAGGACTAACCCCTGTGTCACTCAACTCGTTATATCTAGCCAGTTTGAGGCTTCACTGTTTGATACTATATGCTGCTTTCTTCTGGTAAGCCAGTCTCTGCTCCATGTACAGAGTTCTTCATTGTTTGCATGTGCTTTGAGTTTATTTAAAAGTCTCTTGTGAGGTACTTTATTGAAAGCCTTTTGGAAATCTAAATGTACTACATCATACGGCAATTTTTCATCATAATTCTGATAAATAACATTGAAAAATTACAGGAAATTTGTCAAGCAGGTTCCTTTAATGCAAAAACTGGGTTGGTTGTTTGATATGATGATATGTTCTTCAAGAAACATGACAATTTTAACATATTATTTTTTTCCATCATTTTACCTAACACTGATGTAAGACTAATTGGGCAGTAGTTCAAGGTGCACTTTGTCTCCGTTTTTATACATAGGAGTAACATTTGCTAGTTTTCAGGTATTAACACCTGACCATCTGATAGATTTGTTGAATATTTTTATTATGGGATATATCAGCTGTCGCCTAACCTATAAAAAATTCTTGGAGCTGTTATCTGGGCCATTGGATTTATTAGGATTTAATTGTTACAGGTATTTAGATACTTCAGAGCTCTTTATTTCTCTAACTTTCAACTCTCCTTCATCAGATCTTTGAAACATTGTTATTGGTTGCAGTATTTGAAATGTTTCTTCAGTTGTGAATACGGAGTTAATAGAATAATTTAGTATGGCAGCCATTTCCTTGTTGTCAGTAGTTAGTGTCATGTTCATTTTATAATGATCCAGTTCCTTCTTTTTCTGTCCTCCTTTATCTTATATATTTGAGGAATTCTTTAGGACTGTTCTTAACTTTCAAGGGAGTTAATTTTTTTCTCGTGTTTACTCTGCTTTATGACCTTACACTCTCTTTGGATTTTGATTAATTTCTGATGATTTTCATTGGTTCCCATTGATTTGAACGTCATATGTTTTTTTCTTTTGGCAAATTAGTCCTTCTATTCTCCTATTCATCCATGATTGTTTTGGAATCTTGTAGGTTCTCTTTATGATTAGTGGAATATATTTATTTTCAATCTTGAGTAGTGTGTTTTTAGAATTGTTCCACATTTCCTCTACTGTGCAAACGTCAGTTGAAGGCTTTTGAAGTGCAAACAGGCACACATGGCTTATGACAAAAAGATCCCTAACCAAGACTGAATATGTGTGGATAAACAAACATGAGAACCTCTGTTGATTTAGTTCAAGGACCAAAAATGAAACACTACTGACTAGATACTTCATTAGTTTTAAAGTGAGTAGTTTTGGACTACCTGCATGTAGATAAACAAGTGGACACAACAGCTTGAGCACTGGAAATCAACTTGAGCATTGAACATCACACTTTCCTGTTTTGAAAGTGCAGCCTGTATTTTGCATGGTTGTAAGTTTTGTATGGAGAAAATCTGGAGGAAGTGAAGTGTTTTAGATATCTGGGAATGGATTTGGCAGTGGATGGAACCATGGAAGCGGAAGTGAGTCACAGGGTGCGGGAGGGGTTGAAAGTTCTGGGAGCGTTGAAAAATGTGTGGAAAGTGAGAACATTATCTTGGAAAGCAAAAATGGGTATGTTTGAAGAAATAGTGGTTCCAACAATGCTATATGGTTGCGAGGCGGAAGATGGTAGATGTGTTGGAAATGAGATGTTTAAGGACAGTATGTGGTGTAGGTGGTTTGATCGAGTAAGTAATGTAAGGGTAAGAGAGATGTGTGGTAATGAAAAGAGTGTGGTTGAGAGAGCAGAAGAGAGTGTATTGAAATGGTTTGGTCACATGGAGAGAATGAGTGAGGAAAGATTGACAAAGAGGATATATGTGTCAGAAGTGGAGGGAATGAGAAGTGGGAGACCAAATTGGAAGTGGAAGGATGGAGTGAAAAAGATTTTGAGCAATCGGGGCCTGAACATGCAGGAGGGTGAAAGGCGTGTAAGGAATAGAGTGAATTGGAATGATGTGGTATACCGGGGTCGACGTATTATCAATGGATTGAACCAGGGCATGTGAAGCATCTGGGGTAAACCATGGAAAGTTTTGTGGGGCCTGGATGTGGAAAGGGAGCTATGGTTTCAGTGCATTATACATGACAGCTAGAGACTGAGTGTGAACGAATGTGGCTTTTATTGTCTTTTCCTAGTGCTACCTTGCTTGCGTGCTGGGGGAGGGGGGCTGTCATTTCATGCATGGTGGGGTGAGGATGGGAATGAATAAAGGCCGCAAGTATTAATTATGTTCATGTCTATATTTGTATATGTCTGTGTATGTTTTATTTATTTCTATTTTATACTTTGTCTCTGTCTCCCACGTTAGTGAGTTAGCGCAAGGAAACAGACGAAAGAATGACCCAACCCTCCCACATACACCTGTATATACATACACATCCACACACGCACATATGCATACCGATACATTTCATTCATATACATATTTCATTCATATACATATTCATATATATTTCATATATGTGAGAAACTGCAGAAGCTGGTGACTGAGTTTGGTAAAGTGTGTGAAAGAAGAAAGTTAAGAGTAAATGTGAATAAGAGCAAGGTTATTAGGTACAGTAGGGTTGAGGGTCAAGTCAATTGGGAGTTAAGTTTGAATGGAGAAAAACTGGAGGAAGTGAAGTGTTTTAGATATCTGGGAGTGGATCTGGCAGCGGATGGAACCATGGAAGCGGAAGTGAATCATAGGGTGGGGGAGGGGGTGAAAATCCTGGGAGCCTTGAAGAATGTGTGGAAGTCGAGAACATTATCTCGGAAAGCAAAAATGGGTATGTTTGAAGGAATTGTGGTTCCAACAATGTTGTATGGTTGCGAGGCGTGGGCTATGGATAGAGTTGTGTGCAGGAGGGTGGATGTGCTGGAAATGAGATGTTTGCGGACAATGTGTGGTGTGAGGTGGTTTGATCGAGTAAGTAATGTAAGGGAAAGAGAGATGTGTGGAAATAAAAGGAGCGTGGTTGAGAGAGCAGAAGAGGGTGTTTTGAAATGGTTTGGGCACATGGAGAGAATGAGTGAGGAAATATTGACCAAGAGGATATATGTGTTGGAGGTGGAGGGAACGAGGAGAAGTGGGAGACCAAATTGGAGGTGGAAAGATGGAGTGAAAAAGATTTTGAGTGATTGGGGCCTGAACATGCAGGAGGGTGAAAGGCGGGCAAGTAATAGAGTGAATTGGATCGATGTGGTATACCGGGGTTGACGTGCTGTCAGTGGATTGAATCAGGGCATGTGAAGCGTCAGGGGGAAACCATGGAAAGTTGTGTGGGGCTTGGACGTGGAATGGGAGCTGTGGTTTCGGGCATCATTGCATGACAGCTAGAGACTGAGTGTGAACGAATGGGGCCTTTGTTGTCTTTTCCTAGCGCTACCTCACACACATGAGGGGGGAGAGGGATGGTATTCCATGTGTGGTGAGATGGCGATGGGAATGAATAAAGGCAGACAGTGTGAATTGTGTGCATGGGTATATATGTATGTGTGTGTGTGTGTATATATATGTGTACATTGAGATGTATAGGTATGTATATTTGCGTGTGTGGACGTGTATGTATATAATGTGTATGGGGGTGGGTTGGGCCATTTCTTTCGTCTGTTTCCTTGCGCTCCTACCTCGCAAACGCGGGAGACAGCGACAAGGCAAAATAGATAAATAAAAATATATTTCATATACATACCTATTCATTTTGTCTGTTTCCTTGCGCTACCTCGCTAATGCAGGAGACAGCAACAAAGCAAAAAAAGAAAAGAAATGATAACATATATATACATACCCAGACATATACATATATACACATGTACATAATTCATGCACGCATTCCGCCAATCCTCAGGCACCTCACCATGAGTCATACATACATTAAATAACCTTACCAACCAGTCAACAATACAGTCACCCCCTTTTTTAATAAATTCCACTGCAATACCATCCAAACCTGCTGCCTTGCCGGCTTTCATCTTCCGCAAAGCTTTCACTACCTCTTCTCTGTTTACCAAATCATTTTCCCTAACCCTCTCACTTTGCACACCACCTCGACCAAAACACCCTATATCTGCCACTCTATCATCAAACACATTCAACAAACCTTCAAAATACTCACTCCATCTCCTTCTCACATCACCACTACTTGTTATCACCTCCCCACTTGCGCCCTTCACCGAAGTTCCCATTTGCTCCCTTGTCTTACGCACTTTATTTACCTTTATTTACTTGTACAAAGGCAAAGGGGATAAGAGTGAGTGCTCAAATTACAGAGGTATAAGTTTGTTGAGTATTCCTGGTAAATTATATGGGAGAGTATTGATTGAGAGGGTGAAGGCATGTACAGAGCATCAGATTGGGGAAGAGCAGTGTGGTTTCAGAAGTGGTAGAGGATGTGTGGATCAGGTGTTTGCTTTGAAGAATGTATGTGAGAAATACTTAGAAAAGCAAATGGATTTGTATGTAGCATTTATGGATCTGGAGAAGGCATACGATAGAGTTGATAGAGATGCTCTGTGGAAGGTATTAAGAATATATGGTGTGGGAGGAAAGTTGTTAGAAGCAGTGAAAAGTTTTTATCGAGGATGTAAGGCATGTGTACGTGTAGGAAGAGAGGAAAGTGATTGGTTCTCAGTGAATGTAGGTTTGCGGCAGGGGTGTGTGATGTCTCCATGGTTGTTTAATTTGTTTATGGATGGGGTTGTTAGGGAGGTGAATGCAAGAGTTTTGGAAAGAGGGGCAAGTATGAAGTCTGTTGGGGATGAGAGAGCTTGGGAAGTGAGTCAGTTGTTGTTCGCTGATGATACAGCGCTGGTGGCTGATTCATGTGAGAAACTGCAGAAGCTGGTGACTGAGTTTGGAAAAGTGTGTGGAAGAAGAAAGTTAAGAGTAAATGTGAATAAGAGCAAGGTTATTAGGTACAGTAGGGTTGAGGGTCAAGTCAATTGGGAGGTGAGTTTGAATGGAGAAAAACTGGAGGAAGTGAAGTGTTTTAGATATCTGGGAGTGGATCTGGCAGCGGATGGAACCATGGAAGCGGAAGTGGATCATAGGGTGGGGGAGGGGGCGAAAATCCTGGGGGCCTTGAAGAATGTGTGGAAGTCGAGAACATTATCTCGGAAAGCAAAAATGGGTATGTTTGAAGGAATAGTGGTTCCAACAATGTTGTATGGTTGCGAGGCGTGGGCTATGGATAGAGTTGTGCGCAGGAGGATGGATGTGCTGGAAATGAGATGTTTGAGGACAATGTGTGGTGTGAGGTGGTTTGATCGAGTGAGTAACGTAAGGGTAAGAGAGATGTGTGGAAATAAAAAGAGCGTGGTTGAGAGAGCAGAAGAGGGTGTTTTGAAGTGGTTTGGGCACATGGAGAGGATGAGTGAGGAAAGATTGACCAAGAGGATATATGTGTCGGAGGTGGAGGGAACAAGGAGAAGAGGGAGACCAAATTGGAGGTGGAAAGATGGAGTGAAAAAGCTTTTGTGTGATCGGGGCCTGAACATGCAGGAGGGTGAAAGGAGGGCAAGGAATAGAGTGAATTGGAGCGATGTGGTATACCGGGGTTGACGTGCTGTCAGTGGATTGAAGCAGGGCATGTGAAGCGTCTGGGGTAAACCATGGAAAGCTGTGTAGGTATGTATATTTGCGTGTGTGGACGTATGTATATACATGTGTATGGGGGGGGTTGGGCCATTTCTTTCGTCTGTTTCCTTGCGCTACCTCGCAAACGCGGGAGACAGCGACAAAGTATAAAAAAAAAAAAAAAACATAATTCATACTTGCCGCCTTTATTCATTCCCATCACCGCCCCGCCACACATGAAATAACACCCCCCTCCCCTACATGTGCGTGACGTAGTGCTAGGAAAAGACAACAAAGGCCACATTCGTTCACACTCAGTCTCTAGCAGTAATTTATAATGCACCGAAACCACAGCTTCCTTTCCACAGCCAGGCCCCACAAAACTTTCCATGGTTTACCCCAGATGCTTCACATGCCCTGGTTCAATCCATTGACAGCTCGTCGACCACGGTATACCACATCGTTCCAATTCACTCTATTCCTTGCATGACTTTCACCCTCCTGCATGTTCAGGCCTTGATTGCTCAAAATCTTTTTCACTCCATCCTTCCACCTCCAATTAGGTCTCCCACTTCTCCTCGTTCCCTCCACCTCTGACACATATATCCTCTTTGTCAATCTTTCCTCACTCATTCTCTCCATGTGATCAAATCATTTCAAAACACCCTCTTCTGCTCTCTCAACCACACTTTTTATTACCACACATCTCTCTTACCCTTTCATTACTTACTCGATCAAATCACCTCACACCACGTATCGTCCTCAAACATCTCATTTCCAGCATATCCACCCTCCTCTGCACAACCCTATCTATAGCCCATGCCTTGCAACTATATTACATTGTTGGAAACACTATTTTTCAAACATACCCATTTTTGCTCCGAGATAATGTTCTCGCCTTCCACACATTCTTCAATGCTTCCAGATCCTTCACCCTCTCTCCCACCCTGTGACTCACTTCCGCTTCCATAGTTCCATCCGCTGCGAAATCCACTCCCAGATATCTAAGACACTTCACTTCCTTCAGTTTTTCTCCATTCAAACTTACCTCCTAATTGACTTGTCCCACAACCCTACTGTACCTAATAACCTTACTGTTATTCACATGTACTCTCAGCTTTCTTCTTTCACATACTTTACCAAACTCAGTCACCAGCTTCTGCAGTATCTCACCTGAATCAGCCACCAGCTTCTGCAGTATCTCACCTGAATCAGCCACCAGCGCTGTATCATCAGCGAACAACAACTGACTCGCTTCCCAAACCTTCTCATCCATAACAGACTGCATACTTGACCCTCTTTCCAAAATCTTGCATTCACCTCCCTAACAACCCCATCCATAAACAAATTAAACAACCATGGAGACATTACACCCTGTCGCAAACCAACTTTCACTGGGAACCAATTACTTTCCTCTCTTCCTACTCGTACAAATGCCTTACATCCTCGATAAAAACTTTTCACTGCTTCTATCAACTTGCCTCCCACACCATATACTCTTAATACCTTCCACAGAGCATCTCTATCAACTCTATGATATACCATCTCCAGATCCATAAATGCTACATACAAATCTGTTTTTCTAAGTATTTCTCACATACATTCTTCAAAGCAAACACCTGATCGACACATCCTCTACCACTTTCGAAACCACACTGCTCTCCTCCGATCTGATGCTCTGTACATGCCTTCACCCTCTCAGTGAATACACTCCCATGTAATTTTCCAGGAATACTCAACAAACTTATACCTCTGTAATCTGAGCACTCACCTTTATCCCCCTTGCCCTTGTACAGTGGCACTATGCATGCATTCCACCAATCCTCAGGCATTTCACCATGAGCCATACATACATTGAATATCCTCACCAACCAGTCAACAACACAGTCACCCCATTTTTTCGTAAATTCCACTGCAATACCATCCAAACCTGCTGCCTTGCCAGCTTTCATCTTCCGCAAAGCTTTCACCACCTTTTTCTGTTTACCAAACCATTCTCCCTGACCCTCACTTCACACACCACCTCGACCAAAACACCCTATATCTGCCACTCTGTCATCTAACACATTCAACAAACCTTCAAAATACTCACTCCATCTCCTTCTCAAATCACCACCACTTGTTGTTACCTCCCCATTAGCCCCTTCACCATTGTTCCCATTTGTTCTTCTGTCTTATGCACTATATTTACCTCCTTCTAAAACATCTTTCTATTCTCCCTAAAATTTAATGATACTCTCTCACCCCAAATCTCATTTACCCCCTTTTTCACCTCTTGCACCTTTCTCTTGACCTGCCTCTTTCTTTTATACATCTCCCAATCATTTGCACTATTTCCCTGCAAAAATCATCCAAATGCCTCTCTCTTCTGTTTCACTAATAATCTTACTTCTTCATCCTACCATATATGTGTGCGTGTGTGGACGTGTATGTATATACATGTGTATGTGAGTTGGTTGGGCCATTCTTTTGCCTGTTTCCTTGCGCTACCTCGCTAACGCGGAAGACAGCGACAAAGTATGATAAGTAAATAAATCTTTTTTTAACTGGATTTGTAAAGTATAACAATTAGCCCACTTGTTGCAAGGAGATGCATATTGATTCTGAAATTTATCCTGACAGGTACAGAGCCTGGAGTTACAATCTATAATTCAGCTCCCTTCACGCTTAGTCATGCTCGTGCATCTTATATTCGCTTCCTCAGGAGTGCTGTAACGGAAAATGGGTAAGATTCACAAACTTAAGGAGTGTCTTTTGAAATAGATTCAGTTGGATATAAGTTGAAGGTTCATTAGCTTGGAACTAGAGCTTATGGTATATCTTCACTAATTACTGTTGACTTTGGGGAAGATTGTAAAAGATTTTGTATGCATGTCCTTACCAAGTTTAGTTAATTTTGGGTAAGATTGTAGATTATGCATGCATGTTTAAGTAAGTGCCATAGATTTTCTTATTTTTAAGAAACATTTGATTAGTTACTCATTTGAGCTGTATTAGCAGTGAGCATTTGTCATAAGCACTCAAAATTTGTGTAACAGTGGCCTTATGAAAAAATTAGCTGGTCGTTTTATTCACATTGGTTATTTGGCTTGTCTGATTGTCAGTTAAGATGATGTCTTCACATTGGTTATTTGGCTTGTCTCATTTTCAGTGAAGATTGATGTCTTTAATGTGAAATTTCAGTTGGCTTAGATCAGTGTGTGGTCCATTTCAGTTTCATTCACAGTGGTATTCATTTATTATAAAGTGCAGTTGTTTTGTAGATTGAGACTGAAATATCTAATATCTATAATCCTCATGACGAAGTAATGTTTTGATCTTTGTAGGACTTGAATGATTTTAGGTATAGAGGCTTACATAGTGATATAAATATGTTGTGACCTTAAAAGGTTTTCAGTGTTTTTTGTACATAATATACATAGATAGTGCTGTCATCACTGAAGAAAAATGAGAAAATAGAAACATGTTCTTGTCTAGCACTCCCTTCAGTGCTAAGCTAGTGTGTAATAAGATGGAGGGAAAAGAAGACCACCTTAGTTCTTGGATTGAGTATAAAAATCAGAGCAACATATATATGACTACACTGATATAACTTAAAAGGTCACAGCTTCCATAATATCCTTAAGAGTTTCAGAGGCTGTCAGTGCTGATATTGAGGCAGCACAATGGTACCTGGAGCATGGAAAGAAAGTTATTGAGACAGGAGATTACACCCATCAACTAGTCTTTAATGTAGATGAGATAGAATTATCCAGGATAAGAATACTAGTATTTTTATTTTACTTTGTCATTGTCTCCCGTGTAAGCGAGGTAGCGTAAGGTAACAGATGAAAGAATGGCCCAACCCACCCACATACACATGTATATACATACACGTCCGCACACGCAAATATACTTACCTATACATGTCAGTGTATACATATATATACACACACCGACATATACATATATACACATGTACATAATTCACACTGTCTGCCTTTATTCATTCCCATCGCCACCCCGCCACACATAAAATAACAACCCCCTCCCCCCGCATGTGCACGAGGTAGTGCTAGGAAAAAGACAACAAAGGCCACATTCGTTCGCACTCAGTCTCTAGCTGTCATGTATAATGCACTGAAACCACGGCTCCCTTTCCACATCCAGGTCCTACAGAACTTTCCATGGTTTACCCCAGACGCTTCACATGCCCTGGTTCAATCCATTGACAGCACATCGAACCCGGTATACCACATCGTTCCAATTCGCTCTATTCCTTGCACGCCTTTCACCCTCCTGCATGTTCAGGCCCCAATCACTCAAAATCTTTTTCACTCCATCTTTCCACCTCCAATTTGGTCTCCCACTTCTCCTCGTTCCCTCCACCTCTGACACATATATCCTCTTTGTCAATCTTTCCTCACTCATTCTCTCCATGTGACCAAATCATCTCAAAATGCCCTCTTCTGCCTCTCAACCACACTCTTTTTATTACCACACATCTCTCTTACCCTATTATTACTTACTCGATCAAACCACCTCACACCACATATTGTCTTCAAACATCTCATTTCCAACACATCCACGCTTCGCACAACGCTATCTATAGCCCATGCCTCGCAACCATATCATGTCGTTGGAACCACTATTTCTTCAAACATACCCATTTTTGCTTTCCGAGATAATGTTCTCGACTTCCACACATTCTTCAACGCTCCCAGAATGTTTGTCCCCTCCCCCACCCTATGATTCACTTCTGCTTCCATGGTTCCATCCGCTGCCAAATCCACTCTCAGATATCTAAAACACTTCACTTCCTCTAGTTTTTCTCCATTCAAACTTACCTCCCAATTGACTTGTCCCTCAACCCTACTTTACCTAATAACCTTGCTCTTATTCACATTTACTGTCAGCTTTCTTCTTTCACACATTTTACCAAACTCAGTCACGAGCTTCTGCAGTTTCTCACACTAATCAGCCACCAGTGCTGTATCATCAGCGAACAACAACTGACTCACTTCTCAAGCTCTCTCATCCACAACAGACTGCACACTTGCCCCTCTTTCCAAAAGAATACTAGTAAGAACACTTATTAGTAAAGAAGAAAAGTGTTCCAGGGTTCATGGAAGACAAAGATTGCTTGACAGTTCTATTGGGTGAAATGCTGAGAGTGATTTGAAATACAGCCCTTGCTAATGTTTTATTCAGAAAGTGTAAGGCTGTTAAAAGCTATGAAAAGTGAGCATCATTAGTGATCTGGCTGGAATTAGAAAACTTGGGTTTCCCAAATCATATTGCATGATTTAGCCTTTTACTGTTCAGCTGTATGGTGCTACTCTGCTAGTAAAAATCAAGCCAATAAAGCATTACTGATTCTTGATAGGGTTGCAGGCCATCCTGAGCAACTGATTGAGATAAATCCAAATGCTACAGTGGATTTCCTCCTTAAAAATACTACTACTTTTCTTCAACATATGGATCAGGGCATGATTGCCACTTTCAATTCAAAGCATCTAACTGAAAGAGGACATTCCGTCAACTCCTCAGTGGTACAGTTAGGGAGGGGAGATCTGTTATTAGGGATTATGGAAAAATTATATGAATGTTGGAATTATCACTTCTCTGTCATGAGAGGAGCTCAAACCCATGATGGTGAACGGTGTTTGGGATAAGCTATGGCATGAGTGTGTGCATTGTTTTCAGATTTTAGGCAGTTAGAAGCAGTTCCCCTGATCCAGCAGATAATTGTGACTCGAGCCAATGATATTGGCTATGAAAATGTTAAATGTGTTTGAGTTGCTGGATTTACATACTGACTTAACCAATGAGGAACTTATGCCTTTGGAGGCAGTAAAAGTACAAGAGAGAGGGCCTTCTGCATGCTTCGTGACAACCAAGGGGCAAGCAGAAGTATTTGAATGCTTAGGTAAGGCTGTAGTCCTCTATAACCCTTTCAGTGTGCAGTCTTTCTGAAAAGCTAATTGCCCTTTGTGGATAGAAAAATGTATTTTCCTTTACAATTTATCTTTATCATATACTATTGAAGAAAGTCTCCAAAAAGTAATATACTTTCCTTAACATTGGTTTAGAATTTTGTATTATATGGGGGACAGCCTGGATGACTGCATGGCTCCTCCTTAGTCATGTAAGTATGGAATGGCTGTTTTTGTGATTTTGTTCTAATTTCTTTTCATACTGGAACGCTGTTAACCATGATAACGAGGTAGCATTTGCTCACATCCATCTCAAGCTTTCATTTATAGTGCACCAAAACCACAGTACCCTATCCACAACCAGGCCCTATAGACCCTTCCATGGTTTCCCCTGGTCACTTTACATTCAATGGTTCAGTCCATTAACAGCATATGGATCCCAGTATACCACATTTAAACTTCATGCTATCCTGTGTACACCCCACATCTTCTTGCATGTTCAGGCCCTGTTTGCTCAAATTGTTTTCCACTCCTTCCTTCCATCTTTAGCTTGGTCTCCACCTTCTCCTTGTCCCCTCCACTTGACATATATATCATTTTTGTCAATTTTTCTCAACTGATTTTCTCCATATGTCCAAACCATTCAAGCACACACTTATCTGCTTACTTAACCATACTCTTCTTATTACCTTATTGCCACACCTCTCTCATACTTTTTCATTACTTACTTAATCAAACCACCTTACATCTTATATTTTTGTCAAGCATTTCATTTTCAATGTGTACCCCTCCTTCGCACATCTTCATCTATATCTCTCCTTCACACATCCCCATCTATATCCAATACTTTGCATTCAGACAACATTGTTGGGACTACTATATTTTCATACACATGCATTTTAGCCTTTCCAGATAATGACCTCTCTTTCCACACATTCTTTATTACTCCCAGAATCTTCGTCTTGTCACCCACCCTCTGACTTGTTTCCATATCCATGGTTACATTTGTTGCCATGTCCACTCCTAGGTATCTGAAACACTTCACTTCTACATTTCCTACATTCAAATTGTCCATAGCCATACTAAACCTTGCTTTTATTTACATTTCCTCTCAACTGTTACCTTTCATGTACTCCTCCAAAGGCATCCACCAATTTTTGCAATTTCTCACTCGAATCTGCCTCCAGTAGTGTCATCAGTGAACAACTGCCTTACTTCCCAGGCCCAGTCATCCCCTCCACACTGCATAATCACCCCTCTCTCCAAGACTCAAACTTTTACCTTGTTTGCCATCCCATCCATGGTGGCATCAAACACCCATGCTGCAGACCAGCCTACACTTTGAACCACTCATTCTGTTTTCTTCCTACTTGTACATAAACCTTACACCCTGGATAAAAACTTCTCACTGCTTCTAGCAGCTTTCTTCCCACAACATATATTCTTTAGGCATCTCTATCAACCTTATCATATGCTTTTTCTGGATCCATAAATGCCACATACAAGCTCTAAATAATTTAGATATACCAAAAAAATATTACTTGCTGTTTTTTCGTCTGGTGTGCTTTCACTCATCCCATTCATAGTACTTTTCCAGTATATTTTATTTTACATATTTTACATATTTGTATTATATTTTGCTTGCATTATCTACATATTTACTTACCATTTACATAGATGGAACATATTCATGATTAGATAAAGAAGGTAACATATTTTTTTCATACCTGATCACCGTTTCATGCATCAGCGAGATAGCCTCAGGAACAGATTAAGAAGGGTCACATCTGCTTACATCCATGCTTTAACTGCCATGTGTTATACACTGAAACCACAGCTCCCTACCCACAATCAGGCCCTATAGACCTTTCCATGATTTATCCCAGATGCTTCACTTGCCCTGGTTCAGTCCATTGACAGTATACTACATGGTTATAGTTCATTCTATCTTGTGTACACCTTTCATTCTCCTGCATGTTCAGGCCCTGATTGCTCAAAATCTTTTTCACTCCATCCTTCCATCTCCAGTTTGGTCTCTCTCTTCTTGTGGTTCCAACCACTTCTTACACAAATATCCTTTTTGTTAGCCTTTCCTTACTAATTCTCTCCCATATGTCCAAACCATTTCAGCATATCCTCTAGAGCTCCTTCAATCATGCTCCTTTCATTACCTTGCCTATCTCTTCCTCTTTCAGTACGTACTCAATCAGAACACCTCACACCACATAATGTTCTCTAACATTTCATTTCCAGTACATCCACCCTCCCCTGCACAGCCTTATCTATGCCCCATGCTTTGAATCCATTTGATATTGCTGGGACTACCATTCCTTCAAACATATCCATTTTTGCTCTCCCAGATAACATTTTCTCTTTCCACACATTCTTCAACGCCCTCTGAACCTTCGCCCCCCTCACTCACCCTGACTCACTTCAGCTTCCATGGTTCCATTCACTACCATGTCCATTCCCAGATATTTTAGACCATTCTATTCCTCTTATTTTTTTCCTTTCAAACTCACATCCTAACTAACCTGTCCCTCAACCCTGCTAGACCTAGTAATCTTGCTTTTATTCACATTTGCTCTCATCTTTCTCCCCTCAAATGCTCTTCCAAACTTAGTCACCAATTTCTGCAGCTTCTCATTGTATTCAGCCACCAGTGCTGTATCATCAGCAAGCAACAACTGACTCACTTCCCTGGCCCTCTCATCCCCCACAGACTAGAAACTCACTCCTCTCCAAGATTCCCTCATTTGTCTCCTACACCACCCCATCCATAAGCAAATTGAACATTCTTAGCAACATCATGCACCCCTGGGACAGACCATCCTTCACTTGGAACCATTCACTCTCCTCTCTTCTCACCTACACATGCCTTACATCCTTGATAAAATCTTCTCTGTACTTATAGCAGCTTTCCTTCCACATGGATCCCAACCATGATTGTTCTTTGGTATCTGTAGAAGGTTAACATATATTTTGTGTGACAACAGCTTAATTCAGAGATAAAAAGGAAGATATCCATCTGTCTGTATCTGTGACACCTGTTCCGCTCAGGAACTCCTCCAAGGGGCTGGCCGCAGCAAAAGAGTCTCCATAACTGGTGAATTCCAGTATTAATTTTAAGCCTTTAGTGCTTCATCCTTAATAGGCCACTGACAAAGGTAACTTTAGCACTGTTTTCAGAGGCTCCTGCCTTTGTTCCTACTGAATATTAATACTTCCTGATGTGTCCACCTAATGTTCCAACCTATTACTTTTACCTAACACAAGTAAAAAAAATATATTAACAGTAATATAGGAGAACTTGTTCTTTTACTGTAAACATGAAGACATTATTTACTATGTAAATCAGGCTTCCCACCATGATGCAATTAGACTTCCTTTGAGAATGTATGTGTGACTGTGATATGTGAGATTTTTTTCCAGCTGTGTTGTTATGTTTCAGTGACATCTTTGGATATGATATGGAGTCATGTGTCAAGTGGAAATTCACATAAGGGATAAAAGTTTAAAGCCACAAACATGGTTTGCTGTAGTGTACTATGTTTACTTGCAGAGTGGAGTAGCGCATTGAAAGGGTGATTACACTTTCTCTAATGAATTGAGGTGATTGCGAAGCATTAAATTTTTTCAAGCTGTTTTTAGGTTGCCAGTGACATCTGTGGATAAAATGTGGAATTATACTTCAGGTCATGAAGGCATAGGACCACAATTGTGGCTTGATTCAGTGTGCCAAGATTCACCTGGTGCAGTGAAAGTGTTATTAACATAGATCCCAACCATAGATGTTTTTTGGTTCTGTATATCTCATGTGACAACAGGTAAATTTAAGTAGAGAAAAGTAAGCAAATCAAACATCAAACATTGGAGAACTTTTTCAAAAGGCCAAGGAAAACTTCTTTTCACTTTCATTTGAAACAACTGATCAGATAATTCATGGAGTAGTGTACTAGGCACTAGGCTCATCTACATTACCCTGTGAATTAGGCCCCCATCCTCTTTCTCACAGAAACCCTTGCTCCGCCCCATCTTACTCCATCACCACCTCAAACCATCATCACCACATATTTTGGAAAGTTTTCTGTTAAAAATCATCTGAAATAATTGAGAAGAGTGAGGTGTATTGTTCTGATCTAAGCATTTTGTGTATATTCCATACTTTTGTGTGAAAGATGAAAAAAATTGGTTTGGGACCTAACTCTCCTAATATTATGGGTTTCAGTTGCCCTATTTATAATGCCTCAGCTTGTGACAGGGTTTGTAAGAGTAATCCTGTGACAAGCTGGAGGACAATGGGACACTCTCATGGTCATGGAACAAGCCGCAAATGGGAGAAATGTTGGGTTTTTTTCTTTTGGTCGTTGTCCTGCAAGTATTTTTTTATTCTAGTTATTCTTACTCTTCCTTGCCTTCTTCCTATTTTTGAAAACCTGTCTTTGTACCAGCTGGGTCTGCCTTTATGTTGATTCCTGTAATCAGCAAATTCTAAGTTATCAGAGAGCTAGAAAGAGTAAGTTGTTAACATCATCCATATATTGCTCTGATTAACCAAAATTGGGCCCAAAACATGCTAATTGCTGCTACCATGGTTGAGTGGATGGTCAAGGGTTGGGAAGGTCAGTGCTTCCTCACTAGAAATATTTAGGGTTGGAAATTCCAAACCATGGTTTTCCAAGATATTTTCCTAGAGAATTTATGCTCACAGGACACTAGAGAGAAAAAGTTTTTCTTATCTCAGAACCCTCATTTTTTGTGTCCAGTTTCTGATCACTGAGTTGCTTCTTTCTTACATATCCTATTGTAAGGACTTATGTAAGGTTACATTCACATAGTGGGCATCAGTACTGATTTCCTTTTTTTTTCTTTTTTTTTATTGCCATTTCATATGTTAGTGGGGTAATGCCAGAAAGCAGAAGAAGGACACATCAGCTCACATCTATGTATATCTACATATACACACATACATGCACGTTTATATATATAAAAGGGGAAACAGAAGAAGGAGTCACGCGGGGAGTGCTCATCCTCCACGAAGGCTCAGATTGGGGTGTCTAAATGTGTGTGGATGTAACCAAGATGAGAAAAAAGGAGAGTTAGGTAATATGTTTGAGGAAAGGAACCTGGATGTCCTGGCTCTGAGTGAAACAAAGCTCAAGGGTAAAGGGGAAGAATGGTTTGGAAATGTCTTGAGAGTAAAGTCAGGGGTTGGTGAGAGGACAAGAGCAAGGGAAGGAGTAGCACTACTCCTGAAACAGGAGTGGTGGGAGTATGTGATAGAGTGTAAAAAGTAAACTCTAGATTGATATGGGTAAAACTGAAAGTGGATGGAGAGAGATGGGTGATTATTGGTGCATATGCACCTGGGCATGAGAAGAAATCATGAGAGGCAAGTGTTTTGGGAGCAGCTGAGCGAGTGTTAGTAGTTTTGATACACAAGACCAGGTTATAGTGATGGGTGATTTGAATGCAAAGGTGAGTAATGTGGTAGTTGAGGGAATAATTGGTGTACATGGGGTGTTCAGTGTTGTAAATTGAAATGGTGAAGAGCTTGTAGACTTGTGTGCTAAAAAAGGACTGGTGATTGGGAATACCTGGTTTAAAAAGAGAGATATACATAAGTATAAGTATGTAAGTAGGAGAGATGGCCAGAGAACGTTATTGGATTATGTGTTAATTGATAGGCATGCAAATGAGAGACTTTTGGATGTTAATGTGCTGAGAGGTGCAATTGGAGGGATGTTTGATCATTATATTGTGGAGGCGAAGGTGAAGATTTGTAGAGGTTTCAGAAAAGAAGAGAGAATGTTGGGGTGAAGAGAGTGGTGAGAGTAAGTGAGCTTGGGAAGGAGACTTGTGTGAGGAAGTAACAGGGGAGACTGAGTACAGAATGGAAAAAGATGAGAACAAAGGAGGTAAGGGGAGTGGAGGAGGAATGGGATGTATTTAGGGAAGCAGTGATGGCTTTTGCAAAAGATGCTTGTGGCAGGAGAAACGTGGGAGGTGGGCAGATTAGAAAGGGTAGTGAGTAGTGGGATGAAGAAGTAAGATTATTAGTGAAAGAGAAGAGAGAGGCATTAGGGCGATTTTTGCAAGGAAATAATGCAAATGAGTGGGAGATGTATAAAAGAAAGAGGCAGGAGGTCAAGAGAAAGGTGCAAGAGGTGAAAAAGAGGGCAAATGAGAGTTTAGGTGAGAGAGTATCATTGAATTTTAGGGAGAATAATAAAAAGATGTTTTGGAAGGAGGTAAATAAAGTGCGTAAGACAAGGGAACAAATGGGAACATCAGTGAAGGGGGCAAATGGGGAGGTGATAACAAGTAGTGGTGATGTGAGAAGGAGATTGAGTGAGTATTTTGAAGGCTTGTTGAATGTGTTTGATGATAGAGTGGCAGATATAGGGTGTTTTGGTCAAGGTGGTGTGCAAAGTGAGAGGGTTAGGGAGAATGATTTGGTAAACAGAGAAGAGGTAGTAAAAGCTTTGTCAAAGATGAAAGCTGGCAAGGTGGCAGGTTTGGATGGTATTGCAGTGGAATTTATTAAAAAGGGGGGTGACTGTGTTGTTGACTGGTTGGTAAGGATATTTAATGTATGTGTGACTCATGATAAGGTGCCTGAGGATTGGCAGAATGCTTGTATAGTGCCATTGTACAAAGGCAAAGGGGATAAAGGTGAGTGCTCAAATTTCAGAGGTATAAGTTTGTAGAGTATTCCTGGTAAATTATATGGGAGGGTATTGATTGAGAGGATGAAGGAATGTACAGAGTTTCAGATTGGGGATGAGCAGTGTGGTTTCAGAAGTGGTAGAGGATGTGTGGATCAGGTGTATGCTTTGAAGAATGTATGTGAGAAATACTTAGAAAAGCAAATGGATATGTATGTAGCATTTATGGATCTGGAGAAGGCATATGATAGAGTTGATAGAAATGCTCTGTGGAAGGTATTAAGAATAAATGGTGTGGGAGGTAAGTTGTTAAAAGCAGTGAAAAGTTTTATCGAGGATGTAAGGAATGTGTACGTGTAGGAAGAGAGGAAAGTGATACATATAATTTCCCAGGAATACTCAACAAACTTTTACCTCTGTAATTTGAGCACTCACTTTTATCCCCTTTTCCTTTGTACAATGGCACTATGCAAGCATTCTGCCAATCCTCAGGCACCTCACCATGAGTTATACATACATTAGATAATCTTACCAACCAGTCAACAATACAGTCACCCCCATTTTTGATAAATTCCACGGCAATACCATCCAAACCCGCTGCCTTGCTGGCTTTCATCTTCGACAAAGCTTTACCTACGTCTTCTCTGTTTACCAAATCATTTTCCCTAACCCTCTCACTTTGCACACCACCTCGACCAAAACACGCTATATCTGCCACTCTATCATGGAACGCATTCAACAAACCTTCAAAATACTCACTCCATCTCCTTCTCACATCACCACTACTTTTTATCACCTCCTAATTTGCTCCATTCACTGAAGTTCCCATTTGTTCCCCCGTCTTACGCACTTTATTTACCTCCTTCCAAAACATCTTTTTATTCTCCCTAAGATTTAATGATACTCTCTCACCCCAACTCTCATTTGCCATCTTTTTCACCTTTTGCACCTTTCTCTTGACCTCCTGCCTCTTTCTTTTATACATCTCCCACTCATTTGCATTATTTCCCTGCAAAAATTGTCCAAATGCCTCTCTCTTCTCTTTCACTAATAATCTTACTTCTTCATCCCACCACTCACTACCCTTTTTAATCAACCCACCTCCCACGCTTCTCATGCCACAAGCATCTTTTGCGCAAGCTATCACTGTTTCCCTAAATACGTCCCATTCCTCCCCCACTCCCCTTACCTCCTTTGTTCTCACCTTTTTCCATTCTGTACTCAGTCTCTCATGGTACTTCCTCACACAAGTCTTCTCCCCAAGCTCACTTACTCTCACCACTCTCTTCACCCCAACATTCTCTCTTCTTTCTGAAAACCCCTACAAATCTTCACCTTCTCCTCCACAAGATAATGATCAGACATCCCTCCAGTTGCACCTCTCAGCACATTAACATTCAAAAGTTTCTCTCGCGCGCCTATCAATTAACACGTAATCCAATAACGCTGTCTGGCCATCTCTCCTACTTACATACGTGTACTTATGTATATCTCTCTTTTTAAACCAGGTATTCCCAATCACCAGTCCTTTTTCAGCACATAAATCTACAAGCTCTTCACCATTTCCATTTACAACACTGAACACCCCATGAATACCAATTATTCCCTCAGCTGCTACATTACTCACCTTTGCATTCAAATCACCCATCACTATAACCCGGTCTTGTGCATCAAAACCACTAACACACTCATTCAGCTGCTCCCAAAACACTTACCTCTCATGATCTTTCTTCTCATGCCCAAGTGCATATGCACCAATAATCACCCATCTCTCTCCATCAACTTGATTGAGAGGGTGAAGGCATATACAGAGCATCAGATTGGGGAAGAGCAGTGTGGTTTCAGAAGTGGTAGAGGATGTGTGGATCAGGTGTTTGCTTTGAAGAATGCATGTGAGAAATACTTAGAAAAGCAAATGGATTTGTATGTAGCATTTATGAATCTGGAGAAGGCATATGATAGAGTTGATAGAGATGCTCTGTGGAAGGTACTAAGAATATATGGTGTGGGAGGCAAGTTGTTAGAAGCAGTGAAAAGTTTTTATTGAGGATGTAATGCATGTGTATGTGTAGGAAGAGAGGAAAGTGATTGGTTCCCAGTGAATGTAGGTTTGCGGCAGGAGTGTGTGATGTCTCCATGGTTGTTTAATTTGTTTATGGATGGGGTTGTTAGGGAGGTGAATGCAAGAGTTTTGGAAAGAGGGGCAAGTATGAAGTCTGTTGTGGATGAGAGAGCTTGGGAAGTGAGTCAGTTGTTGTTCGCTGATGATACAGCGCTTGTGGCTAATTCATGTGAGAAACTGCAGAAGCTTGTGACTGAGTTTGGTAAAGTGTGTGAAAGAAGAAAGTTAAGAGTAAATGTGAATAAGAGCAAGGTTATTAGGTACAGTAGGGTTGAGGGTCAAGTTAATTGGGAGGTAAGTTTGAATGGAGAAAAACTGGAGGAAGTAAAGTGTTTTAGATATCTGGGAGTGGATCTGGCAGCGGATGGAACCATGGAAGCGGAAGTGAATCATAGGGTGGGGGGAGGGGGCGAAAATCCTGGGAGCCTTGAAGAATGTGTGGAAGTCGAGAACATTATCTCGGAAAGCAAAAATGGGTATGTTTGAAGGAATAGTGGTTCCAACAATGTTGTATGGTTGTGAGGCGTGGACTATGGATAGAGTTGTGCGCAGGAGGATGGATGTGCTGGAAATGAGATGTTTGAGGACAATGTGTGGTGTGAGGTGGTTTGATCAAGTAAGTAACGTAAGGGCAAGAGAGATGTGTGGAAATAAAAAGAGTGCGGTTGAGAGAGCAGAAGAGGGTGTTTTGAAATGGTTTGGTCACATGGAGAGAATGAGTGAGGAAAGATTGACCAAGAGGATATATGTGTCGGAGGTGGAGGGAACGAGGAGAAGTGTGAGACCAAATTGGATGTGGAAAGATGGAGTGAAAAAGATTTTGAGTGATCGTGGCCTGAACATGCAGGAGGGTGAAAGGCATGGAAGGAATAGAGTGAATTGGAATGATGTGGTATACCAGGGTCGACGTGCTGTCAATGGATTGAACCAGGGCATGTGAAGCGTCTGGGTTAAACCATGGAACGTTCTGTTGGGCCTGGATGTGGGAAGGGAGCTGTGGTTTCAGTGCATTATTACATGACAGCTAGAGACTGAGTGTGAACGAATGGGGTCTTTGTTGTCTTTTCCTAGCGCTACTTCGCACACATGAGGGGGAAGGGGATGGTTATTCCATGTGTGGCGAGGTGGCGATGGGAAGAGATAAAGGCAGACTATGAATTATGTACATGTATATATATGTATATGTGTGTGTGTATGTATATGTGTATATTAAGATGGATAGGTATGTATATTTGTGTGTGTGGACGTGTATGTATATACATGTGTATGGGGGTTGGTTGGGCCATTATTTCGTCTGTTTCCTTGCGCTACCTTGCTAACGTGGGAGACAGCGACAAAGCAAAATAAAATAAATAGAATTGTATTTTTCTTTGTCGCTGTCTCCCGCATTAGCGAGGTAGCGCAAGGAAACAGACAAAAGAATGGCCTAACCTACCCACATACACATTTTTATACATACACGTCCACACACGCAAATATACATACCTTTACATCTCAACGTATACATATTTATACACATACAGACATATACATATATACACATGTACGTAATTCATACTCTCTGCCTTTATTCATTCCCATCGCCACCTTGCCACACATGAAATGACAACCCTCTCCCCCCTCATGTGTGTGAGGTAGCGCTAGGAAATGACAACAAAGGCCCCATTCGTTCACACTGGCTCTAGGTGTCATGTAATAATGCATCGTAACCACAGCACCCTTTCCACATCCAGGCCTTGCAGAACTTTCCATGATTTATCCCAGACTCTTCACATGCCCTGGTTCAATCCATTGACAGGACGTCGACCCCGGTATACCACATTGTTCCAGTTCACTCTATTCCTTGCACGCCTTTCAGCCTCCTGCATGTTCAGGTCCCGATCACTCAAAATCTTTTTCACTCCATCTTTCCACCTCCAATTTGGTCTCCCACTTCTCGTTCCCTCCACCTTTGACACATATATCCTCTTGGTCAATCTTTCCTCACTCATTGTCTCCATGTGACCAAACTATTTCAAAACACCCTCTTCTGCTCTCTCAACCACACTCTTTTTATTACCACACATCTCTCTTACCCTATTATTACTTACTCGACCAAACCACCTCACACCCCATATTGCCCTCAAACATCTCATTTCCAGCACATCCACCCTCCTCTGCACAACCCTATATATAGCCCACGCCTCACAACCATATAACATTGTTGGAACCACTATTCCTTCAAACATACCCATTTTTTCTTTCTGAGATAATGTTCTTGCCTTCCACACATTTTTCAATGGCCCCAGGACTTTTGCCCCCTCCCCCACCCTGTGACTCACTTCCACTTCCATGGTTCCATCCCCTGCCAAATCCACTCACTCCCAGATATCTAAAACACTTCATTTCCTCCAGTTTTTCTCCATTCGGACTTGCATCCCAATTGACTTGTCACTCAACCCTACTGTTTCCTAATAACCTTACTCTTATTCACATTTACTCTCTGCTTTCTTTCACACACTTTACCATACTCAGTCACCAGCTTCTGCAGTTTCTCACCCGAATGAGCCACCGGTGCTGTATCATCAGCGAACAACTACTGTCTCTTTTCCAAGGCCCTCTCATCCACAACAGACTGCATACTTGCCCCTCTTTCCAAAACTCTTGCATTCACCTTCCTAACAACCCCATCCATAAATAAATTAAACAACCGTGGAGACATCATGCACCCTTGCAGCGAACCAACAATCACTTTCCTCTCTTCCTACTCGTACATATGCCTTATATCCTCGATAAGAACTTTTCACTGCTTCTAGCAACTTACCTCCCACATCATATACTCTTGATTTCTTCCACAGAGCATCTCTATCATCTCTATCATATGCCTTCTCTAGATCCATAAATTCTACATACAAATCCATTTGTTTTTCTCAGTATTCTCACTTACATTCTTCAAAGCAAACACCTGATCCACACCTCTTCTACCACATCTGAAATCACACTGCTCTTCCCCAATCTGATGCTCTGTACTTGCCTTCACCCTCTCAGTCAATACCCTCCTTTATGATTTCCCAGGAATCCTCAACAAACTTATCCCTCTGTAATTTGAACACTCACTCTTATCCCCTTTGCCTTTGTACAATGGTACTATGCATGCATTCTCCTAATCCTCAGGCACTTCACCATGAGCCATACATACAGTGAATATCCTCACCAACCAGTTAACGAAAGCCACCCCATTTTTTAATAAATTCCATTGCAGTGCCATCTAAACCAGCTGCCTTGCCAACTTTCATCTTTCGCAAAGCTTTCACTACCTCTTCTCTATTTTCCAAACCATTCTCCCTGACCCTCTCACTTTGCACACCACCTCGACCAAAACACCCTATATATGCCACTGTATTATCTAACACTTTAAACGAACCTTCAAAATACTCACTCCATCTCCTTCTCACATCACCACTACTTGATATTACCTCCCCATTAGCCCCCTTCACCGATGTTCCCATTTGTTCTCTTGTCTAATGCTTTTTACCTCCTTCCAAAACATCTTTTTATTCTTCCAAGAAATTAATAGTACTCTCTCACGCCATCTCTCATTTGCCCTCATTTTCACCTCTTCCTCTTTCTCTTGACCTCCTGCATCTTTCTTTTATGCATTTCACAGTCATTTGCACTATTTCCCTGCAAAAATCGTCCAAATGCCTCTCTCTTCTCTTTCACTAATAATCTTCTTCATCTCAACACTCTCTACCCTTTCTAATCTGCCTACCTCCCACGCTTCTCATGCCGCAAGCATCTTTTGTGCAAGCCATCACTGCTTCCCTAAATACATCCCATTCCTCCTCCACTCCCCTTACATCCTTTGCTCTCACCTTTTTCCATTCTGTACTCAATATCTCCTGGTACTTTCTCACACAAGTCTCCTTCCCAAGCTCACTTACTCTCACCACTCTCTTCACCCTAACATTCTCTCTTCTTTTCTGAAAACCTCTACAAATCTTCACCTTCTCCTCCAAAAGATAATGATCAGACATCCCTCCAGTTGCCCCTCTCAGCACATTAACATTCAAAAATCTCTTTTTCATGCACCTATCAATAACACGTAACCCAATAACGCTCTGTGGCCATCTCTCCTACTGACATACGTATACTCATGAATATCTCTCTTTAAACCAGGTATTCCCAATCACCAGTCCTTTTTCAGCTCACAAATCTACAAGCTCTTCACCATTTGCATTTACAACTCAACACTCCATGTACACCAATTATTCCCTCATCTGCCGCATTACTTACCTTTGCATTCAAATCACCCATCACTATAACCCGGTGTCGTGCATCAAAACTGCTAACACACTCAATCAGCTGCTCCCAAAACACTTGCCTCTCATGATCTTTCTTCTCATGCCCAGGTGCTTAGGCCCCAATAATCACCCATCTCTCTCAATCCACTTTCAGTTTTACCCATATCAATCTAGAATTTACTTTCTTACACTCTTATCACATACTTCCACAACTCCTGTTTCAGGAGTAGTGCTACTGCTTCCTTTGCTCTTGTCCTCTCACCAACCTCTGACTTTACTCCCAAAACATTCCTAACCCACTCTTCCCCTTTACCCTTGAGCTTCGTTTTGCTCAGAGCGAAAACATCCAGGTTCCTTTCCTGAAATATCCTACCTATCCTCCTTTTTTCTCATCTTGGTTACATCCACACACATGTTGGCACCCCAATCTGAGCCTTCGAGGAGGATGAGCGCTGCCCGTGTGACTCCTTCTTTTGTTTCCCCTTTTAGAAAGTTAAAATACAAGGAGGGGAGGGTTTCTAGCCCCCTGCTCCCGTCCCCTTTAGTCGCCTTCTACGACACGCAGGGAATGCGTGGGAAGTTTTCTTTCTCCCCTATCATCACCTTGCCTTCACAGGATAATGATCAGACATCCCACCAGCTGTCCCTCTCAGGACATTTATAACCAAAAGTCTCTCTATTACATGCACATCAATTAATTCATGACCTATTAATGCCCTTTGACTATCTTTCCTTCTCACATACTTGTGTGTATCTCTCTTTTTGAACCAAGTATTCCCAGTCGCTAGTCTATTTTCATTACACAACTCAAGCCACTCACCATTTCCATTCATAACACTGAATACTCCATATGCACCAATTCCTCAACTGCCACATTACATGCCCTCATATTTAAATCACCCATTACTGATACCTGGCTTCCAAATCAGTTGCCTTTTATGATGTTTCTTCTTATGGCCAGGTGCATGAGCACCAGTAATCACCCATTTCTTGCCATACACTTTCAGTTTTACCCTCATCAATCAAGAATTTATTTCCTTACACTATATCACACACTCCCATTACTCCTGCTTCAGGAGCATTGCTACTCCTTCAATTCTTGTCCCCTCACTAACCCCTAATTTTACTCCCAACACATTTCCAATCCATTCATCCCCTTTACCTTTGAGCTTCATTTCACTTAGTGTCAGAACATCCAGGTTTATTCAAACATACTAGAGCCAGGACATCCAGGTTTATTTTTATTTATTTTATTTTATTTTGCCTTGTCACTGTCTCCCGTGTTAGCGAGGTAGCGCAAGGAAACAGACGAAAGAATGGCCCAACCCACATGTATATACATGTATATACATACACGTCCACACACACAAATATACATACCTATACATCTCAACGTATACATATATATATACACACACAGACATATACATATATACACATGTACATAAACCATACTGTCTACCTTTATTCATTCCCATCGCCACCCCACCACGCTTGAAATAACAACTCCCTCCCCCTTCATGTGCGCGAGGTAGTGCTAGGAAAAGACAACAAAGGCCACATTCGTTCACACTCAGTCTCTAGCTGTCATGTAATAATGCTCCGAAACCACAGCTTCCTTTCCACATCCAGGCCCCACAGAACTTTCCATGGTTTACCCCAGACACTTCACATGCCCTGGTTCAATCCATTGACAGCACATTGACCCTGGTATACCACATCGTTCCAATTCACTCTATTCCTTGCATGCCTTTCACCCTCCTGCATGTTCAGGCCCCGATTACTCAAAATCTTTTTCACTCCATCTTTCCACCTTCAATTTGGTCATCCACTTCTCGTTCCCTCCACCTCTGACCCATATATCCTCTTTGTCAATCTTTCCTCACTCATTCTCTCCATGTGACCAAACCATTTCATAACACCCTCTTCTGCTCTCTCAACAACACTCTTTTTATTACCACACACCTCTCTTACCCCATTATTACTTACTTGATCAAACCACCTCACACCACATATTCTCCTCAAACATCTCATTTCCAGCACATCCACCCTCCTCTGCATAACTCTATCTGTAGCCCATGCCTCACAGCCATATAACATTGTTGGAACCACTATTCCTTCAAACATACCCATTTTTGCTTTCCAAGATAATGTTCTCACTTCCACACATGCTTCAATGCTCCCAGAACTTTCGCCACCTCCCCCACCCTGTGATTCACTTCCGCTTCCATGGTTCCATCTGCTGCCAGATCCACTCCCAGATATCTAAAACATTTTACTTCCCCCTGTTTTTCTCCATTCAAACTTACCTCCCAATTGACTTGTCCCCCAACCCTACTGTACCTAATAACCTTGCTCTTATTCACATTTGCTCTCAGCTTTCTTCTTTCACACCCTTTACCAAACTCAGTCACCAGCTTCTGCAGTTTCTCACACGAATCAGCCGCCAGCACTGTATCATCAGGGAACAACTGACTCACTTCCCAAGCTCTCTCATCCAAAACAGACTGCATACTTGCCTCTCTTTCCAAAACTCTTGCATTCACCTCCCTAACAACCCCATCCATAAACAAATTAACCATGGAGACATCACACACTCTTGCCGCAAACCTACATTCACTGAGAACCAATCACTTTCCTCTCTTCCTACACGTACATATGCCTTACATCCTCAATAAAAACTTTTCACTGCTTCTGACAACTTGCCTCCCACACCATATATTCTTAATACCTTCCACAGAGCATCTCTGTCAACTCTATCATATGCCTTCTCCAGATCCATAAATGCTACTTACAAATCCATTTGCTTTTCTAAGTATTTCTCACATACATTCTTCAAAGCAAACACCTGATCCACACATCCTTTACCACTTCTGAACCACACTGCTCTTCCCCAATGTGATGCTCTGTACATGCCTTCACCCTCTCAATCAATACCCTCCCGTATAATTTCCCAGGAATACTCAACAGACTTATACCTCAGTAATTTGAGCACTCACTTTTGTCCCCTTGGCCTTTGTACAATGGCACTATGCAAGCATTCTGCCAATCCTCAGTTACCTCACCATGAGTCATACGTGCATTAAATAACCTTACCAACCAGTCAACAATACAGTCACCCCCTTTTTTAATAAATTCCACTGCAATATCATCCAAACCCGCCACCTTGCCGGCTTTCATCTTCCACAAAGCTTTTACTACCTCTTCTCTGTTTACCAAATCATTTTCCCTAACCTTCTCACTTTGTACACCACCTCGACCGAAACACCCTATATCTGCCAGTCTATCATGAAACACATTCAACAAACCTTCAAAATACTCACTCCATCTCCTTATCACAACACCATTACTTGTTATCAATTGTTATCACCTCCCATTAGGCCCCTTCACTGAAGTTCCCATTTGTTCCCTTGCCTTACGCACTTTATTTGCCTCCTTCCAAAACATCTTTTCATTCTCCCTAAAATTTAATGATACTCGCTCACCCCAACTCTCATTTGCCCTTTTTTTCACCACTTGCACCTTTCTCTTGACCTCCTGCCTCTTTTTTTTATACATCTCCCACTCATTTGCATTATTTCCCTGCGAAAATCATCCAAATGCCTCTCTCTTCTCTTTCTCTAATAATCTTACTTCTTCATCCCACCACTCACTACCCTCTCTAATCTGCCCACCTCCCATGCTTCTCATGCCACAAGCATCTTTTGTGCAAGCCGTCACTGCTTCCCTAGATACATCCCATTCATCCCCCACTCCAGGTTTATATCTTCAAATATATTACCTATCCCTCCTCTCTTCTCTTCTTGGTTACATTTTCACACATTCAGATACCCTAGTCTGATCCTTTACGGAAGATATGCACATAATGCCTGGCTGATTCTGTTACCTCATTTAGAAATTACCTCATTTAGAAATTGAAGTACAAGAAAGGAGGGGTTTCCAGCCCCCTGCTCCTGCCCCTTTAGTCACCTTCTACTACACATGGGGATTATGGAGGTAGAATTCTTTCTCTCCTACCTCAGGGATATGTTTTCTTGTGTGATTTTCATAAAACTTTTAAGTATTTCTTGTTCTTATAGGTCTTTTAGATAAGATTACATTCACATGGAGGTATCAGTACTGTTTTCATTTGAATTACATTCACATAGGGGGTATCAAGACTGTTTTCATATGGAATTTTGTTTCCATATGGAATTTTCTTAAAAATTATTTTTTATGCTCACAGGTCTTCACATGAGCTGGAACAGCACATGGCTAAGAATGTGGTAGGTGCTGCTTGTGAGTTCTTTTCCAACTTGCTTCAGTCTGGAACCCATAACCAGCATGTTGACAGGTCACACATCATATCTATTGCCATCCAAGGATCTGTTTCATCCCCCAGCCTCAGTGCAACAGATGAACATACAGCTTTGCCAGCTATGCCTGTATCTTGTGCAAAAAGTATGAAGGGTAAGCAGAAATTATTATTCTGTATCTATTTGTCTAGCTATCTATATATCTATCTTAATATCTATCTCTTTGATGAATGTTCTGTTCTGGAACTCCCTCAAGGGTTTGGCCATGGCTGTAGAGTTTTCAGAGTTTTTATAACTAGTGAAATGTAGTGCTGCTTCTTAGGGTGAGGGAAGGGGCAAAGGTTCTAGGAGCAATGAAGAATGTGTGTAAAGAGAGAATGTTATCTCGGAAAGCAAAAATAGGTATGTTTGAAGGATTATTTTTTCCAACAATATTATTTGGTGTTGAGGCATGGGCTATAGATAAGGTTGTGTGGAGGAGGATGGATGTATTGGAAATGAAATGTTTGAGGACACTATGTGGTGTGAGGTGGTTTGATTAAGTAATAAAAGGGTAAGAGAGAGATGTGTGGTAATAAAAAGAGTGTGATTGAGAGAGCAGAAGAGAGTCTGTTGAAATGGTTTGTACATATGGAGAGAATGAGTGAGGAAAGGTTGATAAAAAGGATATATATGTCAAAGGTGGAGGGAATAAGGAGAAGTAGGAGACCAAATCAGAGGTGGAAGGATGGAGTGAAAAATATTTTGAATGATTGGGACCTGAACATGCAGGAGGGTGAGAGGCATGCAAGGAATAGAGTGAAATGGAACGATGCAGTATACCAGGGTCAACATGCTGTCAGTGGACTGAACCAGGGCATGTAAAACGTCTGGGGTTAACCATAGAAAGGTCTATGGAGCCTGGTTGTGGATAGGAAGTTGTGGTTTTGGTACATTACACATGACAACTAGAGACTGTGAGTGAACGAATGTGGCCTTTTTTGCCTGTTTTCCTGGCATTTTCTTGCTGATGCAGGGGGTGGTGATGCTGTTTTCTGTGGGGCTAGGTGACACTGGGAATGAATGAAGGCAAGCGAGTATGAATATGTAGGTGCATTTGTATTTATATGTCTGAGTATGGGTATTAATATGTGTGTATGTTAATATGTATATGTATATATATTTGTATATATAAATTATATGGGAGGGTATTGATTGAGAGGGTGAAGGCATGTACAGAGCATCAGATTGGGGAAGAGCAGTGTGGTTTCAGAAGTGGTAGAAGATGTGTGGATCAGGTGTTTGCTTTGAAGAATGTATGTGAGAAATACTTAGAAAAGCAAATGGATTTGTATGTAGCATTTATGGATCTGGAGAAGGCATATGATAGAGTTGATAGAGATGCTCTGTGGAAGGTATTAAGAATATATGGTGTGGGAGGCAAGTTGTTAGAAGCAGTGAAAAGTTTTTATCGAGGATGTAAGGCATGTGTACGTGTAGGAAGAGAGGAAAGTGATTGGTTCTCAGTGAATGTAGGTTTGCGGCAGGGGTGTGTGATGTCTCCATGGTTGTTTAATTTGTTTATGGATGGGGTTGTTAGGGAGGTAAATGCAAGAGTCTTGGAAAGAGGGGCAAGTATGAAGTCTGTTGGGGATGAGAGAGCTTGGGAAGTGAGTCAGTTGTTGTTCGCTGATGATACAGCGCTGGTGGCGGATTCATGTGAGAAACTGCAGAAGCTGGTGACGGAGTTTGGTAAAGTGTGTGGAAGAAGAAAGTTAAGAGTAAATGTGAATAAGAGCAAGGTTATTAGGTACAGTAGGGTTGAGGGTCAAGTCAATTGGGAGGTGAGTTTGAATGGAGAAAAACTGGAGGAAGTGAAGTGTTTTAGATATCTGGGAGTGGATCTGTCAGCGGATGGAACCATGGAAGCGGAAGTGGATCATAGGGTGGGGGAGGGGGCGAAAATTTTGGGAGCCTTGAAAAATGTGTGGAAGTCGAGAACATTATCCCGGAAAGCAAAAATGGGTATGTTTGAAGGAATAGTAGTTCCAACAATGTTGTATGGTTGCGAGGCGTGGGCTATGGATAGAGTTGTGCGCAGGAGGATGGATGTGCTGGAAATGAGATGTTTGAGGACAATGTATGGTGTGAGGTGGTTTGATCGAGTAAGTAACGTAAGGGTAAGAGAGATGTGTGGAAATAAAAAGAGCGTGGTTGAGAGAGCAGAAGAGGGTGTTTTGAAATGGTTTGGGCACATGGAGAGAATGAGTGAGGAAAGATTGACCAAGAGGATATATGTGTCGGAGGTGGAGGGAACGAGGAGAAGAGGGAGACCAAATTGGAGGTGGAAAGATGGAGTGAAAAGGATTTTGTGTGATCGGGGCCTGAACATGCAGGAGGGTGAAAGGAGGGCAAGGAATAGAGTGAATTGGAGCGATGTGGTATACAGGGGTTGACGTGCTGTCAGTGGATTGAATCAAGGCATGTGAAGCGTCCGGGGTAAACCAAGGAAAGCTGTGTAGGTATGTATATTTGCGTGTGTGGACGTGTGTATGTACATGTGTATGGGGGGGGCTGGGCCATTTCTTTCGTCTGTTTCCTTGCGCTACCTCGCAAACGCGGGAGACAGCGACAAAGTATAAAAAAAAAAAAAAATATATATATATTTGCATGTATGGGCACTACCTTGCTGACCTGGGAAACGGCAATCAAGTATGATAAGATAAAAAAAAAGATCTACTTATATACACACATATACATACATACTCATACATGTAAATTATTTATTATATTATTACATTATACTTGAATGCCATTTCCTGTGTTAGCGAGGTAGCACCAGGAAATGGATAAAGAATGACCCATCCACTCATATACACATTATATTTATTATATATGATACTTCATTGCTGTTTCCTGCTTCAGTGAGGTCGTGCCAGGACACAGATAAAGAATGGCCCATTCACCCACATACACGCACACACACATATATTAATATATTATTATTTTTTTTATTTTGCTTTGTTGCTGTCTCCCGCATTTGCAAGGTAGCACAAGGAAACAGACGAAAGAAATGGCCCAACTCACCCCCATACACATGTATATACATACACGTCCACACACGCAAATATACATACCCATACATCTCAATGTACACATATATATACACACACAGACACATACATATATACACATGCACACAATTCACACTGCCTTTATTCATTCCCATCGCCATCTCGCAACACATGGAATAACATCCCCCTCCCCCCTCATGTGTGCGAGGTAGCACTAGGAAAAGACAACAAAGGCCCCATTCGTTCACACTCAGTCTCTAGCTGTCATGTAATAATGCCCGAAACCACAGCTCCCTTTCCACATCCAGGCCCCACAGAACTTTCCATGGTTTACCCCAGACACTTCACATGCTCTGATTTAATCCATTGACAGCATGTCTACCCTGGTATACCACATCGATCCAATTCACTCTATTCCTTGCCCGCCTTTCACCCTCCTGCATGTTCAGGCCCCGATCACTCAAAATCTTTTTCACTCCATCTTTCCACCTCCAATTTGGTCTCCCACTTCTCCTCGTTCTCTCCACCTCCGACACATATATCCTCTTGGTCAATCTTTCCTCACTCATTCTCTCCATGTGCCCAAACCATTTCAAAACACCCTCTTCTGCTATCTCAACCACGCTTTTTTTATTTCCGCACATCTCTCTTACCCTTACATTACTTACTCGATCAAACCACCTCACACCACATATTGTCCTCAAGCATCTCATTTCCAGCACATCCACCCTCCTGCGCACAACTCTATCCATAGCCCATGCCTTGCAACCATACAACATTGTTGGAACCACTATTCCTTCAAACATAGCCATTTTTGCTTTCGGCTCCCAGGATTTTCGCCCCCTCCCCCACCCTATGATCCACTTCCGGTTCCATGGTTCCATCCGCTGCCAGATCCACTCCTAGATATCTAAAACACTTTACTTCCTGCAGTTTTTCTCCATTCAAACTTACCTCCCAAGTGACTTGACCCTCAACCCTACTGTACCTAATAACCTTGCTCTTATTCACATTTACTCTTAACTTTCATCTTCCACACACTTTACCAAACTCAGTCACCAGCTTCTGCAGTTTCTCACGTGAATCAGCCTCCAGCGCTGTATCATCAGCGAACAACAACTGACTCACTTCCCAAGCTCTCTCATCCCCAACAGACTTCATACTTGCCCCTCTTTCCAAAACTCTTGCATTCACCTCCCTAACAACCCCATCCATAAACAAATTAAACAACCATGGAGACATCACACACCCCTGCCGCAAACCTACATTCACTGAGAACCAATGAGTTTCCTCTCTTCCTACACGTACACATGCCTTACATCCTCGATAAAAACTTTTCACTGCTTCTAACAACTTGCCTCCCACACCATATATTCTTAGTACCTACAACAAAGCATCTCTATCAACTCTTATCATATGCCTTCTCCAGATCCATAAATACTACATACAAATCCATTTGCTTTTCTAAGTATTTCTCACATACATTCTTCAAAGCAAACACCTGATCCACACATTCTCTACCACTTCTGAAACCACACTGCTCTTCCCCATTGTGATGCTCTGTACATGCCTTCACCCTCTTAATCAATACCCTCCCATATAATTTCCCAGGAATACTCAACAAACGTATACCTCAGTAATTTGAGCACTCACTCTTATCCCCTTTGCCTTCGTACAATGGCACTATGCAAGCATTCCGCCAATCCTCAGGCACCTCACCATGAATCATACATACATTAGATAACCTTACCAACCAGTCAACAATACAGTCACCCCCTTTTTTAATAAATTCCCATGTAATACCATCCAAACCTGCTGCCTTGCAGGCTTTCATCTTCTGCAAAGCTTTTACTACCTCTTCTCTGTTTACCAAATAATTTTCCCTAACCCTCTCACTTTGCACACCACCTCGTCCAAAACACCCTATATCTGCCACTCTATCATCAAACACATTCAACAAACCATCAAAATAATCACGCCATCTCCTTCTCACGTCACCACTACATGTTATCACCTCCATATTAGCCCCCTTCACTGAAGTTCCCATTTGCTCCCGTGTCTTACGTACTTTATTTACCACCTTCCAAAACATCTTTTTATTCTCCCTAAAATTTAATGATACTCTCTCACCCCATCTCTCATTTGCCCTCTTTTTCACCTCTTGCACCTTTCTCTTGACCTCCTGTCTCTTTCTTTTATACATCTCTCACTCATTTGGATTATTCCCCTGCAAAAATCGTCCAAATGCCTCTCTCTTCTCTTTCACTAATAATCTTACTTCTTCATCCCACCACTTACTACCCTTTCTAATCAACCCACCTCCCACGCTTCTCATGCCACAAGCATCTTTTGCGCAAGCCATCACTGCTTCCCTAAATATGTCCCATTGCTCCCCCACTCCCCTTACCTCCTTTGTTCTCACCTTTTTCCATTCTGTACTCAGTCTCTCGTGGTACTTCCTCACACAAGTCTCCTTCCCAAGCTCACTTACTCTCACCACCCTCTTCACCCCAACATTCTCTCTTCTTTTCTGAAAACCCATACAAATCTTCACCTTCGCCTCCACAAGATAATGATCAGACATCCCTCCAGTTGCACCTATTAGCACATTAACATCCAAAAGTCTCTCTTTCGTGCGCCTATCAATTAACACATAATGCAATAATGCTCTCTGGCCATCTCTCCTACTTACATATGTATACTTATGTATATCTCGCTTTTTAAACCAGGTATTCCCAATCACCAGTCCTTTTTCAGCACATAAATCTACAAGCTCTTCACCATTTCCATTTACAGCACTGAACACCCCATGTATACCAATTATTCCCTCAACTGCCACATTACTCACCTTTGCATTCAAATCACCCATCACTATAACCCGGTCTTGTGCATCAAAACCACTAACACAGTCACTCAGCTGCTCCCAGAACATGATCTTTCTTCTCATGCCCAGGTGCATATGCACCAATAATCACCCATCTCTCTCCATCCACTTTCAGTTTTACCCATATCAATCTAGAGTTTACTTTCTTACACTCTATCACATAGTCCCACCACCCCTGTTTCAGGAGTAGTGCTACTCCTTCCCTTGCTCTTGTCCTCTCACTAACCCCTGACATTACTACTCCCACGACATTCGCAAACCACTCTTCCCCTTTACCCTTGAGCTTTGTTTCACTCAGAGCCAAAACGTGCAGGTTCCTTTCCTCAAACATAATACCTATCTCTCCTTTTTTCTCATCTTGGTTACATCCACACACATTTAGACATCCCAATCTGAGCCTTCGAGGAGGATGAGCACTCCTCGCGTGACTCCTTCTGTTTCCCCTTTTAGAAAGTTGAAATACAAGGAGGGGAGGGTTTCTAGCCCCCCGCTCCCGTCCCCTTTAGTCGCCTTCTAAGACACGTGAGGAATGCGTGGGAAGTATTCTTTCTCCCCTACCCCCTGGGATGTTTGCTTTGAAGAATGTATGTGAGAAATACTTAGAAAAGCAAATGGATTTGTATGTAGCATTTATGGATCTGGAGAAGGCATATGATAGAGTTGATAGAGATGCTTTGTGGAAGGTATTAAGAATATATGGTGTGGGAGGCAAGTTGTTAGAAGCAGTGAAAAGTTTTTATCGAGGATGTAAGGCATGTGTACGTGTAGGAAGAGAGGAAAGTGATTGGTTCTCAGTGAATGTAGGTTTGCGGCAGGGGTGTGTGATGTCTCCATGGTTGTTTAATTTGTTTATGGATGGGGTTGTTAGGGAGGTGAATGCAAGAGTTTTGGAAAGAGGGGCAAGTATGAAGTCTGTTGTGGATGAGAGAGCTTGGGAAGTGAGTCAGTTGTTGTTCGCTGATGATACAGCGCTGGTGGCTGATTCATGTGAGAAACTGCAGAAGCTGGTGACTGAGTTTGGTAAAGTGTGTGGAAGAAGAAAGTTAAGAGTAAATGTGAATAAGAGCAAGGTTATTAGGTACAGTAGGGTTGAGGGTCAATTCAATTGGGAGGTGAGTTTGAATGGAGAAAAACTGCAGGAAGTGAAGTGTTTTAGATATCTGGGAGTGGATCTGGCAGCGGATGGAACCATGGAAGCGGAAGTGGATCATAGGGTGGGGGAGGGGGCGAAAATTCTGGGAGCCTTGAAGAATGTGTGGAAGTCGAGAACATTATCTCGGAAAGCAAAAATGGGTATGTTTGAAGGAATAGTGGTTCCAACAATGTTGTATGGTTGCGAGGCGTGGACTATGGATAGAGTTGTGCGCAGGAGGATGGATGTGCTGGAAATGAGATGTTTGAGGACAATGTGTGGTGTGAGGTGGTTTGATCGAGTAAGTAACGTAAGGGTAAGAGAGATGTGGAAATAAAAAGAGCGTGGTTGAGAGAGCAGAAGAGGGTGTTTTGAAATGGTTTGGTCACATGGAGAGAATGAGTGAGGAAAGATTGACCAAGAGGATATATGTGTCGGAGGTGGAGGGAACGAGGAGAAGAGGGAGACCAAATTGGAGGTGGAAAGATGGAGTGAAAAAGATTTTGTGTGATCGGGGCCTGAACATGCAGGAGGGTGAAAGGAGGGCAAAGAATAGAGTGAATTGGAGCGATGTGGTATATCGGGGTTGACGTGCTGTCAGTGGATTGAATCAAGGCATGTGTATGGGGGTGGGTTGGGCCATTTCTTTCGTCTGTTTCCTTGCGCTACCTCACAAACGCGGGAGACAGCGGCAAAAAAAAAAAAAAAAAATATATATATATATATATATATATATATATATATATATATATATATATATATATATATATATATATATATATATATATATATATATATATCATATATATATATCATCCCTGGGGATAGGGGAGAAAGAATACTTCCCACGTATTCCCTGCGTGTCGTAGAAGGCGACTAAAAGGGAAGGGAGCGGGGGGCTGGAAATCCTCCCCTCTCGTTTTTTTTTTTTTTTTTTTTTCCAAAAGAAGGAACAGAGGAGAGGTCCAGGTGAGGATATTCCCTCAAAGGCCCAGTCCTCTGTTCTTAACGCTACCTCACTATCGTGGGAAATAGCGAATAGTATGAAAAAAAAAAAAAAAAAAAAAAATATATATATATATATATATATATATCCATCCGCTGCCAGATCCACTCCCAGATATCTAAAACACTTTACTTCCTCCAGTTTTTCTCCATTCAAACTTATCTCCCAATTGACTTGACCCTCAACCCTACTGTACTTAATTACCTTGCTCTTATTCACATTTACTCTTAACTTTCTTCTTTCACACACTTTACCAAACTCAGTCACCAGCTTCTGCAGTTTCTCACATGAATCAGCCTCCAGCGCTGTATTATCAGCGAACAACAACTGACTCACTTCCCAAGCTCTCTCATCCACAACAGACTTCATACTTGCCCCTCTTTCCAAAACTCTTGCATTCACCTCCCTAACAACCCCATCCATAAACAAATTAAACAACCATGGAGGCATCACACACCCCTGCCGCAAACCTACATTCACTGAGAACCAATCAGTTTCCTCTCTTCCTACACGTACACATGCCTTACATCCTCGATAAAAACTTTTCACTGCTTCTAACAACTTGCCTCCCACACCATATATTCTTAATACCTTCCACAGAGCATCTCTATCAACTCTATCATATGCCTTCTCCAGATCCATAAATGCTACATACAAATCCATTTGCTTTTCTAAGTATTTCTCACATACATTCTTCAAAGCAAACACCTGATCCACACATCCTCTACCACTTCTGAAACCACACTGCTCTTCCCCAATCTGATGCTCTGTATATGCCTTCACCCTCTCAATCAATACCCTCCCATATAATTTACCAGGACTCTTTAACAAACTTGTACCTCTGTAATTTGAGCACTCACTCTTATCCCCTTTGTCTTTGTACAATGGCACTATGCACGCATTCCGCCAATCCTCAGGCACCTCACCATGAGTCATACATACATTAAATAACCTTACCAACCAGTCAGTAATACAGTCACCCCCTTTTTTAATAAATTCCACTGCAATACCATCCAAATCTGCTGCCTTGCAGGCTTTCATCTTCTGCAAAGCTTTTACTACCTCTTCTCTGTTTACCAAATCATTTTCCCTAACCCTCTCACTTTGCACACCACCTCGACCAAAACACCCTATATCTGCCACTCTATCATCAAACACATTCAACAAACCTTCAAAATACTAACTCCATCTCCTTTTCACATCACCACTACTTGATATCACCTCCCCATTTGTGCCCTTCACTGAAGTTCCCATTTGCTCCCTTGTCTTACGCACTTTATTTACCTCCTTCCAGAACATCTTTTTATTCTCCCTAAAATTTAATGATACTCTCTCACCCCAACTCTCATTTGCCCTCTTTTTCACCTCTTGCACCTTTCTCTTGACCTCCTGTCTCTTTCTTTTATACATCTCCCACTCAATTGCATTTTTTCCCTGCAAAAATCGTCCAAATGCCTCTCTCTTCTCTTTCACTAATAATCTTACTTCTTCATCCCACCACTCACTACCCTTTCTAATCAACCCACCTCCCACTCTTCTCATGCCACAAGCATCTTTTGTGCAATCCATCACTGATTCCCTAAATACATCCCATTCCTCCCCCACTCCCCTTACTTCCATTGTTCTCACCTTTTTCCATTCTGTACTCAGTCTCTCGTGGTACTTCCTCACACAAGTCTCCTTCCCAAGCTCACTTGCTCTCACCACCCTCTTCACCCCAACATTCACTCTTCTTTTCTGAAAACCCATACAAATCTTTACCTTAGCCTCCACAAGATAATGATCAGACATCCCTCCAGTTGCACCTCTCAGCACATTAACATCCAAAAGTGTCTCTTTCGCGCGCCTGTCAATTATCACGTAATCCAATAACGCTCTCTGGCCATCTCTCCTACTTACATACGTATACTTATGTATATCTCGCTTTTTAAACCAGGTATTCCCAATCACCAGTCCTTTTTCAGCACATAAATCTACAAGCTCTTCACCATTTCCATTTACAACACTGAACACCCCATGTATACCAATTATTCCCTCAACTGCCACATTACTCACCTTTGCATTCAAATCACCCATCACTATAACCTGGTCTTGTGCATCAAAACCACTAACACAGTCACTCAGCTGCTCCCAGAACATTTGCCTCTCACGATCTTTCTTCTCACTCCCAGGTGCATTTTTTTTTTTTTTTTTTTCCGGTCTCCCGCGTTTGCGAGGTAGCGTAAGGAAACAGACGAAAGAAATGGCCCCCCCCCATACACATGTATATACATACGTCCACACACGCAAATATACATACCTACACAACTTTCCAAGGTTTACCCCAGACGCTTCACATGCCTTGATTCAATCCACTGACAGCACGTCAACCCCGGTATACCACATCGCTCCAATTCACTCTATTCCTTGCCCTCCTTTCACCCTCCTGCATGTTCAGGCCCCGATCACACAAAATCTTTTTCACTCCATCTTTCCACCTCCTATTTGGTCTCCCTCTTCTCCTCGTTCCCTCCACCTCCGACACATATATCCTCTTGGTCAATCTTTCCTCACTCATTCTCTCCATGTTCCCAAACCACTTAAAAACACCCTCTTCTGCTCTCTCAACCACGCTCTTTTTATTTCCACACATCTCTCTTACCCTTACGTTACTCACTCGATCAAACCACCTCACACCACACATTGTCCTCAAACATCTCATTTCCAGCACATCCATCCTCCTGCGCACAACTCTATCCATAGCCCACGCCTCGCAACCATACAACATTGTTGGAACCACTATTCCTTCAAACATACCCATTTTTGCTTTCCGGGATAATGTTCTCGACTTCCCCACATTCTTCAAGGCTCCCAGAATTTTCGCCCCCTCCCCCACCCTATGATCCACTTCCGCTTCCATGGTTCCATCCGCTGCCAGATCCACTCCCAGATATCTAAAACACTTCACTTCCTGCAGTTTTTCTCCATTCAAACTCACCTCCCAATTGAATTGACCCTCAACCCTACTGTACCTAATAACCTTGCTCTTATTCACATTTACTCTTAACTTTCTTCTTCCACACACTTTACCAAACTCAGTCACCAGCTTCTGCAGTTTCTCACATGAATCAGCCACCAGCGCTGTATCATCAGCGAACAACAACTGACTCACTTCCCAAGCTCTCTCATCCCCAACAGACTTCATACTTGCCCCTCTTTCCAAAACTCTTGCATTTACCTCCCTAACAACCCCATCCATAAACAAATTAAACAACCATGGAGACATCACACACCCCTGCCGCAGACCTACATTCACTGAGAACCAATCACTTTCCTCTCTTCCTACACGTACACATGCCTTACATCCTCGATAAAAACTTTTCACTGCTTCTAACAACTTGCCTCCCACACCATATATTCTTAATACCTTCCACAGAGCATCTCTATCAACTCTATCATATGCCTTCTCCAGATCCATAAATGCTACATACAAATCCATTTGCTTTTCTAAGTATTTCTCACATACATTCTTCAAAGCAAACACCTGATCCACACATCCTCTACCACTTCTGAAACCACACTGCTCTCCCCCAATCTGATGCTCTGTACATGCCTTCAACCTCTCAATCAATACCCTCCCATATAATTTACCAGGAATACTCAACAAACTTATACCTCTGTAATTTGAGCACTCACTCTTATCCCCTTTGCCTTTGTACAATGTCACTATGCACGCATTCCGCCAATCCTCAGGCACCTCACCATGAGTCATACATACATTAAATAACCTTACCAACCAGTCAACAATACAGTCACCCCCTTTTTTAATAAATTCCACTGCAATACCATCCAAACCTGCTGCCTTGCTGGCTTTCATCTTCCGCAAAGCTTTCACTACCTCTTCTCTGTTTACCAAATCATTTTCCCTAACCCTCTGACTTTGCACACCACCTCGACCAAAGCACCCTATATCTGCCACTCTATCATCAAACACATTCAACAAACCTTCAAAATACTCACTCCATCTCCTTTTCACATCACCACTACTTGTTATCACCTCCCCATTTGCGCCCTTCACTGAAGTTCCCATTTGCTCCCTTGTCTTACACACTTTATTTACCTCCTTCCAGAACATCTCTCTCCATCCACTTTCAGTTTTACCCATATCAGTCTAGAGTTTACTTTCTTACACTCTATCACATAGTCCCACCACCCCTGTTTCAGGAGTAGTGCTACTCCTTCCCTTGCTCTTGTCCTCTCACTAACCCCTGACTTTACTACTCCCACGACATTCGCAACCCACTCTTCCCCTTTACCCTTGAGCTTCGTTTCACTCAGAGCCAAAACATGCAGGTTCCTTTCCTCGAACATACTACCTATCTCTCCTTTTTTCACATCTTGGTTACATCCACACACATTTAGACACCCCAGTCTGAGCCTTTGAGGAGGATGAACACTCCCCGCGTGACTCCTTCTTCTGTTTCCCATTTTAGAAAGTTAAAAAAAAATACAAGGAGGGGAGGATTTCTGGCCCCCCGCTCCCGTCCCCTCTAGTCGCCTTCTACGACATGCGAGGAATGCGTGGGAAGTATTCTTTCACCCCTATCCCCAGGGATAATATATGTATATATACATATATATATACATACACATACATACGCACATATACACATACACACACGCATATACATATATATACATATGAAAAATGTAAGAAATAATTTAGAAAACTGAAACTTCTAGCTTGAAATGAAATAGATGGAACCATGGAAGCGGAAGTGGATCATAGGGTGGGGGAGGGGGCGAAAATTCTGGGAGCCTTGAAGAATGTGTGGAAGTCGAGAACATTATCTCGGAAAGCAAAAATGGGTATGTTTGAAGGAATAGTGGTTCCAACAATGTTGTATGGTTGTGAGGCGTGGGCTATGGATAGAGTTGTGTGCAGGAGGATGGATGTGCTGGAAATGAGATGTTTGAGGACAATGTGTGGTGTGAGGTGGTTTGATCGAGTAAGTAACGTAAGTGTAAGAGAGATGTGTGGAAATAAAAAGAGCGTGGTTGAGAGAGCAGAAGAGGGTGTTTTGAAATGGTTTGGGCACATGGAGAGAATGAGTGAGGAAAGATTGACCAAGAGGATATATGTGTCGGAGGTGGAGGGAACGAGGAGAAGTGGGACACCAAATTGGAGGTGGAAAGATGGAGTGAAAAAGATTTTGTGTGATCGGGGCCTGAACATGCAGGAGGATGAAAGGAGGGCAAGGAATAGAGTGAATTGGATCGATGTGGTATACCGGGGTTGACGTGCTGTCAGTGGATTGAATCGGGGCATGTGAAGCGTCTGAGGTAAACCATGGAAAGCTGTGTAGGTATGTATATTTGTGTGTGTGGACGTATGTATATACATGTGTATGGGGGGGGTTGGGCCATATCTTTCATCTGTTTCCTTGCGCTACCTAGCAAACGCGGGAGAGAGCGACAAAGCAAGAAAAAAAAAAATATATATATATATATATATATATATATATATATATATATATATATATATATATATATCCCTGGGGATAGGGGAGAAAGAATACTTCCCACGTATTCCCTGCGTGTCGTAGAAGGCGACTAAAAGGGAAGGGAGCGGGGGGCTGGAAATCCTCCCCTCTCAATTTTTTTTTTAATTTTCCAAAAGAAGGAACAGAGAAGGGGGCCAGGTGAGGATATCCCCTCAATGGCCCAGCTCTCTGTTCTTAACGCTACCTCGCTAATGCGGGAAATGGCGAATAGTTTGAAAAAATATATATATATATATATATATATATATATATATATATATATATATATATATATATATATATATATATATATATCCCTGGGGATAGGGGAGAAAGAATACTTCCCACGTATTCCCTGCGTGTCATAGAAGGCGACTAAAAGGGGAGGGAGTGGGTGGCTGGAAATCCTCCCTTCTCGTTTTTTTTTAATTTTCCAAAAGAAGGAACAGAGAAGGGGGCCAGGTGAGGATTTTTCCCTCTAAGGCCCAGTCCTCTGTTCTTAACGCTACCTCGCAAACGCGGGAAATGGCGAATAGTATGAAAAAAAATATATATATATATATATATATATATATATATATATATATATATATATATATATATATATATAAGTGTGTGAAAGAAGAAAGTTAAGAGTAAATGTGAATAAGAGCAAGGTTATTAGGTACAGTAGGGTTGAGGGTCAAGTCAATTGGGAGGTAAGTTTGAATGGAGAAAAGCTGGAGGAAGTGAAGAGTTTTAGATATCTGGGAGTGGATCTGGCAGCGGATGGAACCATGGAAGCGGAAGTGAATCATAGGGTGGGGGAGGTGGCGAAAATTCTGGGAGCCTTGAAGAATGTTTGGAAGTTGAGAACATTATCTCGGAAAGCAAAAATGGGTATGTTTGAAGGAATAGTGGTTCCAACAATGTTGTATGGTTGCGAGGGGTGGGCTATGGATAGAGTTGTGCGCAGGAGGGTGGATGTGCTGGAAATGAGATGTTTGAGGACAATATGTGGTGTGAGGTGGTTTGATCGAGTAAGTAATGTAAGGGTGAGAGAGATGTGTGGAAATAAAAAGAGTGTGGTTGAGAGAGCAGAAGAGGGTGTTTTGAAATGGTTTGGTCACATGGAAAGAATGAGTGAGGAAAGATTGACCAAGAGGATATATGTGTCAGAGGTGGAGGGAACGAGGAGAAGTGGGAGACCAAATTGGAGGTGGAAAGATGGAGTGAAAAAAATTTTGAGTGATCGGGGCCTGAACATGCAGGAGGGTGAAAGGCGTGGAAGGAATAGAGTGAATTGGAACGATGTGGTATACCGGGGTCGATGTGCTGTCAATGGATTGAACCAGGGCATATGAAGCTTCTGGGGTAAACCATGGAAAGTTCTGTGGGGCCTGGATGTGGAAAGGGAGCTTTGGTTTCGGTGCATTATTACATGACAGCTAGAGACTGAGTGTGAACGAATGGGGCCTTTGTTGTCTTTTCCTAGCGCTACCTCGCACACAGGAGGGGGGAGGGGGTTGTTATTTCATTTGTGGGAAGGTGGCGATGGGAATGAATAAAGTCAGACTATGAATTATGTACCCTTTCTAATCAACCCACCTCCCACTCTTCTCATGCCACAAGCATCTTTTGCGCAATCCATCACTGATTCCCTAAATACATCCCATTCCTCCCCCACTCCCCTTGCTTCCATTGTTCTCACCTTTTTCCATTCTGTACTCAGTCTCTCCTGGTACTTCCTCACACAGGTCTCCTTCTCAAGCTCACTTACTCTCACCACCCTCTTCACCCCAACATTCACTCTTCTTTTCTGAAAACCCATACAAATCTTCACCTTAGCCTCCACAAGATAATGATCAGACATCCCTCCAGTTGCACCTCTCAGCTCATTAACATCCAAAAGTCTCTCTTTCGCACGCCTGTCAATTAACACGTAATCCAATAACGCTCTCTGGCCATCTCTCCTACTTACATAAGTATACTTATGTATATCTCGCTTTTTAAACCAGGTATTCCCAATCATCAGTCCTTTTTCAGCACATAAATCTACAAGCTCTTCACCATTTCCATTTACAACACTGAACACCCCATGTATACCAATTATTCCCTCAACTGCCACATTACTCACCTTTGCATTCAAATCACCCATCACTATAACCCGGTCTCATGCATCAAAACCACTAACACACTCATTCAGCTGCTCCCAAAACACTTGCCTCTCTTGATCTTTCTTCTCATGCCCAGGTGCATATGCACCAATAATCACCCACCTCTCTCCATCAACTTTCAGTTTTACCCATATTAATCGAGAATTTACTTTCTTACACTCTATCACATACTCCCACAACTCCTGTTTCAGGAGTATTGCTACTCCTTCCCTTGCTCTTGTCCTCTCACTAACCCCTGACTTTACTCCCCAGACATTCCCAAACCACTCTTCCCCTTTACCCTTGAGCTTCGTTTCACTCAGAGCCAAAACATCCAGGTTCCTTTCCTCAAACATACTACCTATCTCTCCTTTTTTCACATCTTGGTTACATCCACACACATTTAGGCACCCCACTCTGAGCCTTCGATGAGGATGAGCACTCCCCGCGTGACTCCTTCTTCTGTTTCCCATTTTAGAAAGTTAATACAAGTGAGTGGTGGGATGAAGAAGTAAGAGTATTAGTGAAAGAGAAGAGAGAGGCATTTGGACGATTTTTGCAGGGAAAAAATGCAATTGAGTGGGAGATGTATAAAAGAAAGAGACAGGAGGTCAAGAGAAAGGTGCAAGAGGTGAAAAAAAGGGCAAATGAGAGTTGGGGTGAGAGAGTATCATTAGATTTTAGGGAGAATAAAAAGATGTTCTGGAAGGAGGTAAATAAAGTGCGTAAGACAAGGGAGCAAATGGGAACTTCAGTGAAGGGCGCAAATGGGGAGGTGATAACAAGTAGTGGTGATGTGAGAAAGAGATGGAGTGAGTATTTTGAAGGTTTGCTGAATGTGTTTGATGATAGAGTGGCAGATATAGGGTGTTTTGGTCGAGGTGGTGTGCAAAGTGAGAGGGTTAGGGAAAATGATTTGGTAATCAGAGAAGAGGTAGTGAAAGCTTTGCGGAAGATGAAAGCCGGCAAGGCAGCAGGTTTGGATGGTATTGCAGTGGAATTTATTAAAAAAGGGGGTGACTGTATTGTTGACTGGTTGGTAAGGTTATTTAATGTATGTATGACTCATGGTGAGGTGCCTGAGGATTGGCGGAATGCGTGCATAGTGCCATTGTACAAAGGCAAAGGGGATAAGAGTGAGTGCTCAAATTACAGAGGTATAAGTTTGTTGAGTATTCCTGGTAAATTATATGGGAGGGTATTGATTGAGAGGGTGAAGGCATGTACAGAGCATCAGATTGGGGAAGAGCAGTGTGGTTTCAGAAGTGGTAGAGGATGTGTGGATCAGGTGTTTGCTTTGAAGAATGTATGTGAGAAATACTTAGAAAAGCAAATGGATTTGTATGTAGCATTTATGGATCTGGAGAAGGTATATGATAGAGTTGATAGAGATGCTCTGTGGAAGGTATTAAGAATATATGGTGTGGGAGGAAAGTTGTTAGAAGCAGTGAAAAGTTTTTATCGAGGATGTAATGCATGTGTACGTGTAGGAAGAGAGGAAAGTGATTGGTTCTCAGTGAATGTAGGTTTGCGGCAGGGGTGTGTGATGTCTCCATGGTTGTTTAATTTGTTTATGGATGGGGTTGTTAGGGAGGTAAATGCAAGAGTTTTGGAAAGAGGGGCAAGTATGAAGTCTGTTGGGGATGAGAGAGCTTGGGAAGTGAGTCAGTTGTTGTTCGCTGATGATACAGCGCTGGTGGCTGATTCATGTGAGAAACTGCAGAAGCTGGTGACTGAGTTTGGTAAAGTGTGTGGAAGAAGAAAGTTAAGAGTAAATGTGAATAAGAGCAAGGTTATTAGGTACAGTAGGGTTGAGGGTCAAGTCAATTGGGAGGTGAGTTTGAATGGAGAAAAACTGGAGGAAGTGAAGTGTTTTAGATATCTGGGAGTGGATCTGGCAGCGGATGGAACCATGGAAGCGGAAGTGGATCATAGGGTGGGGGAAGGGGCGAAAATTCTGGGGGCCTTGAAGAATGTGTGGAAGTCGAGAACATTATCTCGGAAAGCAAAAGTGGGTATGTTTGAAGGAATAGTGGTTCCAACAATGTTGTATGGTTGCAAGGCGTGGGCTGTGGATAGAGTTGTGCGCAGGAGGATGGATGTGCTGGAAATGAGATGTTTGAGGACAATGTGTGGTGTGAGGTGGTTTGATCGAGTGAGTAACGTAAGGGTGAGAGAGATGTGTGGAAATAAAAAGAGCGTGGTTGAGAGAGCAGAAGAGGGTGTTTTGAAGTGGTTTGGGCACATGGAGAGGATGAGTGAGGAAAGATTGACCAAGAGGATATATGTGTCGGAGGTGGAGGGAGGAAGGAGAAGAGGGAGACCAAATTGGAGGTGGAAAGATGGAGTGAAAAAGATTTTGTGTGATCGGGGCCTGAACATGCAGGAGGGTGAAAGGAGGGCAAGGAATAGAGTGAATTGGAGCGATGTGGTATACCGGGGTTGACGTGCTGTCAGTGGATTGAATCAAGGCATGTGAAGTGTCTGGGGTAAACCATGGAAAGCTGTGTAGGTATGTATATTTGCGTGTGTGGACGTATGTATATACATGTGTATGGGGGGGGTTGGGCCATTTCTTTGTCTGTTTCCTTGCGCTACCTCGCAAACGCGGGAGACAGCGACAAAGTATAAAAAAAAAAAAAATGAATTGTGTACATGTGTATATATGTATTGTTACGAACTCAATATACTTATTCAACTAAGGTCGCCAGTAACATATATATGCTACAAACAATGTACTGATCCTCGTCTTCGCAAGGACGCTAGATTTGTTACGTTTCACAACGGGATAACACAATCATAAAGTTATGGGATTGAATTAAAGATCAGCATTACATTAGATCTACTTGTAATGAAAGAATGCAGGTGTACAAAGATAAGCACATAAATCAGGCATGAATCATTTACGTTAACACTGAACATGAGTTTAACATTGAACATTGAATGTGAGTTAACATTGAACATGAGTTAACATTCCAGATAAGATTTTAAGCCAGGAGATCTCTTTCCTTTACGACACTTTGTTCGATAACATTACTCTTAGATAGACCTGACATGACACAGTAAACATCATCATTACACCTAGCTAAACCTGACGTGACACAGTAAACATCATCGTTACACTTAGCTAAACCTGACATGACACCGTAAACATCTTACAAACTGGGGCAGCGGTGGCTACAGGGTTCGAGACTTACATTACCTTGCTGGGCTCGGGACTGCTGGAGGAATCGACTCCCAGACAATCATCTGAGCCTTTTAACTGAAGGACCAGCAAGGCAGGAACAGCTAGCCACGCCTCGACCCGCCACCTATGGCTACGATAGGTCAGAATGACACAGTTGCCCTTGATAGGTCAAAAGACTGATTGTCACGCCCTCATCTTGACGTGATTGGCTGAAGGAGGCCTAAGGTCTGGCCCACATCTTGCCTAGGGGCTCCACCTTCTCTTGTCCTGACAGCGACGACACTGTATGGGGGCCTTAGGTTGACCCCAACTTGACCTGGTGCCTCGGATGAAAGGTCTGAGTGTCGAGGGGGGACTGGATTGATGGCCCGGCGTGGCCATCTGGTTTCCCTCTCGAAGGTATGAAGAAGACATCGTTACACTTAATGGTTTGGTTCGGGAAGCAAAATCCGAGCCGATAGCGGAGGGAAGGCCTTGGCCCTCGCCCTAACATGAAATAGCTTTTCCCCTATACACAAAGACACACACATACATATACACGAACATGTGGGCACACACCCACGTGTTCGTAACTATATGTCTGTGTGTGTAGGGCATGTATATGTTGAGATGTATAGGTATGTATATTTGCGTGTTTGGACGTGTATTTATATGCATGTGTATGTGGGTGGGTTGGGCCATTCTTTCGTCTGTTTCCTTGCACTACCTCGCTAACGCGGGAGACAGCGACAAAGCAAAGTAATAAATAACAGGAGAGACTGAGTACAGAATGCAGAAAGGTGAGAACAAAGGCGGTAAGGGGAGTAGGAAATGAATGGGATGTATTTAGGGAAGCAGTGATGGCTTGCGCAAAAGATGCTTGTGGCATGAGAAGCATGGGAGGTGGGCAGATTAGAAAGGGTAGTGAGTGGTGGGATGAAGAAGGAAGATTATTAGTGAAAGAAAAGAGAGAGGCATTTGGACAATTTTTGCAGGGAAATAATGCATATGAGTGGGAGATGTATAAAAGAAAGAGGCAGGAGGTCAAGAGAAAGGTGCAAGAGATGAAAAAGAGGGCAAATGAGAGTTGGGGTGAGAGAGTATCATTAGATTTTAGGGAGAATAAAAAGATGTTTTGGAAGGAGGTAAATAAAGTGCGTAAGACAAGGGAACAAATGGGAACTTCAGTGAAGGGGGCTAATGGGGAGTTGATAACAACTAGTGGTGATGTTAGAAGGAGGTGGAATGAGTATTTTGAAGGTTTGTTGAATGTGTTAGATGATAGAGTGGCAGATATAGGGTGTTTTGGTCGAGGTGGTGTGCAAAGTGAGAGGGTGAGGGAAAATGATTTGGTAAACAGGGAAGAGGTAGTAAAAGCTTTGTGGACGATGAAAGCCAGCAAGGTTGTAGGTTTGGATGGTATTGCAGTGTAATTTATTAAAAAAGGGGGTGACTGTATTGTTGACAGGTTGGTGAGGCTATTTAATGTATGTATGATTCATGGTGAGGTGCCTGAGGATTGGCGGAATGCTTGCATAGTGCCATTTTACAAAGGCAAAGAGGACAAAGGTGAGTGCTCAAATTACAGAGGTATAAGTTTGTTGAGCATTCCTGGTAAATTATATTGGAGGGTATTGATTGAGAGGGTGAAAGCATGTACAGAGCATCAGATTGGGGAAGAGCAGTGTGGTTTCAGAAGTGGTAAAGGATGTGAGGATCAGGTGTATGCTTTGAAGAATGTATGTGAGAAATACTTAGAAAAGCAAATGGATTTGTATGTAACATTTATGGATCTGGAGAAGGCATATGATAGAGTTGATAGAGATGCTGTGTGGAAGGTATTAAGAATATATGGTGTGGGAGGCAAGTTGTTAGAAGCAGTGAAATGTTTTTATTGAGGATGTAAGGCATGTGTACGTGTAGGAAAAGAGGAAAGTGATTGGTTCGCAGTGAATGTAGGTTTGCGGCAAGGGTGTGTGATGTCTCCATGGTTGTTTAATTTGTTTATGGATGGGGTTGTTAGGGAGGTGAATGCAAGAGTTTTGGAAAGAGAGGCAAGTATGCAGTCTGTTGTGGATGAGAGAGCTTAGGAAGTGAGTCAGTTGTTGTTTGCTGATGATACAGCGCTGGTAGCTGATCCACGTGAGAAACCGCAGAAGCTGGTGACTGAGTTTGGTAAAGAGGAAAGTTGAGAGTAAATGTGAATAAGAGCAAGGTTATTAGGTACAGTAGGGTTGAGGGTCAAGTCAATTGGGAGGTAAGTTTGAATGGAGAAAAACTGGAGGAAGTAAAGTGTTTTAGATATCTGGGAGTGGATTTGGCAGCGGATGGAACCATGGAAGCGGAGGTGAATCATAGGGTGGGGGAGGGGGTGAAAATTCTGGGAGCCTTGAAGAATGTGTGGAAGTCGAGAACATTATCTCGGAAAGCAAAAATGGGTATGTTTGAAGGAATAGTGGTTCCAATAATGTTGTATGGTTGCGAGGGGTGGGCTATGGATAGAGTTGTGTGCAGGAGGGTGCATGTGCTGGAAATGAGATGTTTGAGGACAATATGTGGTGTGAGGTGGTTTGATCAAGTAAGTAATAATAGGGTAAGAGAGATGTGTGGCAATAAAAAGAGTGTTATTGAGATGCAGAAGAGGGTGTTTTGAAATGGTTTGGTCACATGGAGAGAATGAGTGAGGAAAGATTGACAAAAAGGACATATGTGTCAGGGGTGGAGAGAACAAGGAGAAGTGGGAGACCAAATTGGAGGTGGGAAGATGGAGTGAAAAAGATTTTGAGTGATCGGGGCCTGAACATGCAGGAGGGTGAAAGGCATGCAAAGAACAGAGTGAATTGGAACGATATGGTATACCGGGGTCGACGTGCTGTCAATGGATTGAACCAGGGCATGTGAAGTGTCTGGGGTAAACCATGGAAAGTTGTGTGGGGCCTGGATGTGGAAAGGGAGCTTTGGTTTCGCTGCATTATTACATGACAGCTAGAGACTGAATGTGAATGAATGGGGCCTTTGTTGTCTTTTCCTAGTGCTACATAGCACACATGAGGGGGAAGGGGGATGTTATTTCATGTGTGGCGAGGTGGTGATGGGATTGAATAAAGGCAGACAGTATGAATTATGTACATGTGTACATATGTATATGTCTGTTGTGTATATATATGTGTATACGTTGAGATTTATAGGTATGTATATTTGCGTGTGTGAACGTGTATTTATATACATGTGTATGTGGGCGGGTTGGGCCATTCTTTCGTCTGTTTCCTTACGCTACCTCACTAACGCGGGAGACAGCGACAAAGAAAAGTAAATAAATAAATATAAATAATACATATACATACACAGACATATATACACATGTACATATTCATACTTGCTGCCTTCATCCATTCCCATCGCCGCCCTGCCAGACATGAAATAGCATCCCCCCATCCTCCAGTGAGGTAGTGCCAGGAAAAGACTAAAAGGGCCAGATTTGTTCACAGCCAGTCTCTAACTTTCATGTGCAGTGCACCAAAACCACAGCTTCCTTTCCACATCCAGACCCCACAGACCTTTCCATAGTTTACCCCAGATGCTTCACATGCCCTGGTTCAATCCATTGATAGCATTTCGACCGCAATATACCACATCGTTCCAATTCACTCTATTCATTGCACACCTTTCACCCTCCTGTATGTTCAGGCCCTGATTGCTCAGAATCTTTTCACTCCATCCTTTCCACCTTCAATTTGATTTCCCACTTCTACACGTTCCCTCTACCTCTGACACATATATCCTCTTTGTCAATCTTTCCTCTCTCATTCACTCCATATATCCAAACCATTTCAGCACACCCTCTTCTGCTCTCTCACCCAAACTATTTTTATTTCCACACCTCTCTCTTACCTTTTCATTACTTACTCGATCAAACCAGTCAAACTACCTCACCCCACATATTGCCCTCACATGTTTGATCTCCAACACATCCACTCTCCTCGCAGCCATATATCATTGTTGGAACTACTATTCCTTCAAGCATTCCTATTTTTGGTCACTAAGATAATATTCTCTTCTTCCTAACATTTTTTCATTGCTCCAAGAACATTAGCTTCCTTCCCCACCCTGTGACTCACTTCTTCCATGGTTTTTTTCGCTGCAAAGTCCACTCCCAGATATTTAAAACACTTCACTTCCAATTTTTCTCCATTCAAACTTACATCCCCGTTAACCTGTCCCTCATCCCTACTGAGCCTAGTAACCTTGCTTTTATTTACATTTACCCTCAACTTTCTGCTTTTACACTCTTTTCCAAACTCAGTCACCAACTTCTGCAATTTCCCACTCAAATTAGCCACTACAGCTGTATCATTGGTGAACAAAAAGTGACTCACTTCTCAGGCTCTCATCCCCAACAGACTGCATACTCACTCCTCTCTCCAAAACTCTTGCATTTACCTTACTAAGCACCCCATCCATTAGCAAATTAAACAATCATAGGAACATCACACACCCGTGCTACAGACCAACCTTCACTAGGAACCACTCACTCTCTTCTCCTCCTACTTGTACACATACCTTACATCCTTGGTGAAATCTTTTCACTGCTTCTAGTAGTTTGCGAGAGTGGATTGGCATTTCTTTGTCCATTTCTTGGAGCTACCTGACTAATGTGGGAGACAGTGTTAGAAAGACAACTGCTGAGCACGTTGTACCTTTACAGCAAAATTTCATCTTCGGTACTCGTAGGTAGGTAGGTACTCCCACTCGCTTCCTCCAATTCTGACATATATGTTCTTTTTGCCCCTCTTTTCTCACCCACTTCATGTGTCCAGACTAATTTCAGAACACCCTTTGTACCTCTTTTAGCCATCCTAGGACATCTATGACACCTCTCTTTTACATTATGATTCCTTTCATGGTCAGTGCTCTTTGTCTCATAGTTTGTCCTCAGACACTTCCTTTTCAGCACGTCCACCCTTTTATGCGTTTATATTTATAGCCCAAGAATCATGGCCATACAGCAGCTTTGGGACTACCATACCAAGCATACTCATCTTTGCCCTCACTTTCAATTACCATTGTTATTACACACTCCACTGCACCTGGGTCATTTCCAATTACCTTTGTTATTACACACTCCACTGCACCTGGGTCATTTCCCACCTTAGCCTCACCCATACCCAGTGCTTCACTTCAGCTCCCATAGTTCCACCTTCTGCTATGTTCACTCTCAGGTTTTTAAAAACCACTTCTTCCAAGTTCTTTTCATTCAGTCTCTTACCCAGTCCAACCAGTCTCATTGTCACTCTGCTAAACCTTGTAACCTTAACTCTTAACTTCGTCCTTTACTCTCTCAAACTCAGATTCTAATTTTGGCAGTTTCTCACTCAATTCAGCCATCAGAGCTATGTTCCCAGTTAATGATAATTCACTGTCCTCCCAGGCCTCCCTCACCCTCATCATAATGGACTGTAAACCTGCACCTCTTTTCAAGACCTTTGCATGTATCTCCTTCACCACCCATCCATGAGCCAATTTTATAGCCATAGTGACATTGTGCATCTATGATGCTGACCCACCTTTGCTTGGAACCACACACATACACACAGACACAGACATACACAGACACAGACATACACAGACACACACACACAGACACACACACACACACACACACATACACACACATACACAGACAGACAGACAGACAGACAGACAGACAGACAGACAGACAGACAGACAGACACACAGACACACACACACACACACACACACACACACACACACACACACACACACACACACACACACAGACACAAACAGACAGACACAGACACAAACAGACAGACACAGATACAAACAGACAGACACAGACACAAACAGACAGACACAGACAGACAGACACAGACAGACAGACACAGACAGACAGACACAAACAGACACACACACACAGACACACACAGACAGACACACAGACAGACACACAGACAGACACAGACAGACACAGACACTCACACACACACACACACACACACACACACACACACACACACACACACACAGAACATAATGTCCTTACTGCATCCAGTAGCTATCCTTCCATTCTGTATAGCGCCTTCCACAAGGCATCTCTGTCAACCCTGTCATTTGCTTTCTAATTGCCGTATATTAATCCCTTCCCCTCTCCAAGTATTTCTAACACACATTTTCTTAACTAACGTCTAATCCTCTCATCCTCTACCCCTTCTGAAGCTATACCGCCTCTTCTGTGTTTGTTGCTCTAGGAATGCCACCTCCCTTGCAGTCACCACTATTCCATACAGCAACAAACTCCACAATTTTTTTTCTACACTTGTATGCCATTTCCTGCAATAATGAACAGATGAAGAATGACATTTGCTCACATCTGTTCTTTAGTCATTGTGTTTGGTGTACTGAACCCAGAGCCCTCCTATTCACAACCAGGCCCCACAAATCTTTTTGTTGTTTTCCCTGACCACTGACAGCGCGTTGCTTCCTATGTGCCATATTGCTCCAGTATATACACGATCCCTTGTACACCTTACACCCTCCTGTGTGTTCAGGCCCTGAACAGTTGGAGCATCTTTCATCTGTCATGCCACCTCCTCCTTGGTTTCACCTCTTTTCCTAATCCCCTCCTCTTCTAACATGTATACTATCCTAGTCATTGTCTTCTCACTCTTTTCCACATTTCTACTCCATTTCAGTGCACTTTCTCAATTTCTTTCATGTCTAGTCCTCATTCTACCACATTTCTCTTTTGCCCTATCATTTCTTGTTCAATCAATCATCCGTGCACTACATTATGACCTCAAGCATTTCATTTTCAACACATCCACCCTCATCCATGCTTGTTTATTAAGGGTTCATGCTCCGCTACAACACTATGAGAGCTACAATAGCATTAGACATACCCTTCCATACTCTCTCAGACAGTGACTCTTTTTATGCGCTCCTCATTGTACCCAGGACTTTAACCTCCTTACCCACTCTGTGGCTAACTCCAGCTTTCATAGTTCCATTTCCTGCCATGTCCACTCCCAGTTGCTTAAAGCATCTCACTTCCTCCAGGTTATCTCCATTCAAATTTTCACTTGGTTAGACTTGTATAGTATTTCCAGAATTCAGCCATTCATTTTCTGTCCCCTTTTCTTTATATGGTGGCCTTTTACAAGTTTTTTTTGCCAGTCCTTATGCACCTCACCTTGAGCCAGGTTCTCTCCATTCAAATTCTCACTTGGTTAAACTTGTATAGTACTTCCAGAATTCAGCCATTCATTTTCTGTCCCCTTTTCTTTATATGGTGGCATTTTACAAGTTTTTTTTTTGCCAGTCCTTATGCACCACACCTTGAGCCATACATACAGTTTCTGTAAAAAAAATCTTGTCTACTTCCCCATACTTTATTACATTGTCATCTCTCCTTTGGCATTGATTACCATCTGCAGATATCTGGACTTGGAATTAGCAAGGTTCCCAAGGTATTCTTTGTCCATATTTTAGTTCCAAGGAGTCTTGATCTCCTGATTGAGGCAAAACACGGGTGAGGTGGTGCAGGAAGCAGCTGCTTGATCGAGATTCTTAGCACTTAGTGTTCCTAGAAATCTTGTTATTCACATTTTCTTGATACTAGGCAAGAATTTGAACTTTCTCCTTTTTGGAAAGGTAAGAGCCAACCATCTTGACACGCAATTGAAAGAAATACAGCATGCAGACGCAAAATTCCCAAAATGACATGGCAGCCTCAAAGTGTAAAGAAAGAATATCATTCCCTCAAGATGCCTGAGGCACACTAAGGCAAGTTACTGGTGCACACACCAGTCTCAGCGACCAGATGTTCAGTGATTTCACCGTTAGAGCGCCATATGCTTGTCCACACAATAAACCTTAGCCTGCATCACCTTTAAACATATGTGGGTGGCAGGCGAGGCTTTTTGCAGACACTGTATGTTGAAAATCCCGACTAATCAGTCAATGTGTCACCACCATGTTTCTTAAGAAAGTCATCTGCAATCTCATCCATTTTAGCTTCTTTGTCATATTTCATCTTGTGCATGGCTTTCACAAGCTCTTTTTTTTCTTGAAACCATTTGCCATGACTTGCTCACTCTTCATCCCAAACACCCCACATCTGCTAGCCAAGTGTCTCAAACATTGATCAGTCTTTCAAAATATTCACTTCATTTTTCAGAAATACTCACTCCATCTCCTCTTTCCCTCTGATTTGCCTGTTAATACTTCCCCATGTACTCCTTACATCAAAGCTTCCATTTTTTCCCAATTTCTCCTCACACTATTCACCTTCCTAAACATTTTTTTTATTCTCCCTCAAGTTTGGTGATACTCTCTTGCTTATCTCTTATATACCTTCATCTGCATGACTCTATCTTCAGGTGACAGAGGAGAGAGAATATCACCCACATATCTCCTCTATATTGTATCCCTGGGGATAGAAGAAAGAGAATGTTACTCACATTTCTCCTGTATGTCATGAAAGGCAATTATGAAAGTTGGGAGCAAAGGGAGGGGGTGATTCTTCCCTTCCTATATTATTACTCTCCAAAAGTTGGAACAGGAGGAGCTTATAGAAGATTTTTACTTTATGGTTCAGGTGTCTGCTCTTGGTGCTACCTCTCCAAGTGAAGAAACAACAAACTGGTACTACTTGTTACTACTTGTAGATATGAAGAATTCCTCTTTGTTTTACAGTCAGTTTGCAGTGTACAAATGTAGTGTTAGAGGAGAATATATGCCAGATTTGTAATGGTGTGCAAAATACCTTTATGCACTTATTCCATAAGGGCAGTACCTGTTAATTCAGATTGTTTTATTGTACTTTCAGATTGTAATGAAATGAGGAGTGGCTTGGTAAATTTAGGTGTCAGTACCCCAGTTACTCTAACTCATCACCAGCAGACTGGACTTCATACTCCTCAGCAGGTCAGTCAATGAATCCTGTACTATTGTACATTACATGTGTTTCATTTAAGCTCATATAGCAGTACATTTTATTACAGTTCCAGCTTATGTACAGTTAGTTGGTGTGACATACTTTCATTTTACCTAGTCCTATGTGCTTCATGGGGAGGCAGTCCTTCAGGGATAGAGATCATGAAAGGAATTCACTGTCAGAGGATGGAACATTATTTCAAGAAGTTATATGAAAATGTAGATGTAGGAGTCTGTGATTAGGTTAAAATGTAAGGAAGAAGAGAGGGGATCAGAGAAGAGTGAGGTTCAAGAGAAAATGTCCGAGAGCATGGAAGATATAGCTTTGTTTTGAAGATATACTTGATGAAGTAGCTGTTAGCTTCTGAGTAGTATAATGGAAAAAGAAACATATACAGGAAAAGAAGAGAAGACTAGAAAATGTATGTAAGCTGTATTGCACAAAAGGCAAACTAAACTTCAAAGTAATAAATTTTTTTCACACTTGTCCACTGTTCTCAGTGGTAGTGCCAGAAACAGATGAAGACAGGCCGCATTACCACTGAACTTGCACCTGTTCTTGCTCGTATGTTCTGTTTCTGTTTAAAAATCAGAACCTTTCTCCTTAGAAGCATGCATTAGTACGTCCCATCCTTAAGAAGGGTGACCATTCCAACCCCTTGAACTACTGTCCTGTTGCTTTGACATCTACCATTTCCAAATTCTTTGAATCCCTCCTCACCTCCCATATCCTAAATCATCTTGAATCTCACAGTCTTCTCTCTGATCACCAGTATAGTTTCCGTAAGAGAGATCCATTGGTGGTATTCTTTCCTCTCCTGCTAATGTCTGGTCATCATCCTTGAAAGATTTTAGGGAATCCTATGTAGTTCCCCTTGACATAGCCGAAGCTTTTGACAAGGTCTGGCATCAGGATCTCACCTCTAAGTCTCCTTTTGGCATCCCTCCCTCACTTTGCTCCCTCATATCTAGCTGCATCTCTGGCTGCTCTATCTCTGCTGTTATTGGTGGATCAGCCAATGCCCTTTCTCCATCAGTAGTGTGTTCCTCATGGTTCTGTTCTGTCCTATACACTTTTTTTATCAACAGTTTCATCTCTTCCACAAATAACCAAAAGCACTCATACACTTGCAACTTGGCACTGCATTCCTCCACATCCTTCAATTCTGTTCCTTCTTCTCTTATTGTGATCTGCATCTCGTTGTTACACAACTTCCTCAATAAACTCAGCTTCTATTAAGATGTTTCAGTGGGGTAGACGAAATCTGGTTCAGTTTAATTTCTCCCAGAACAAGTTTCTACCCATCTCTGTATTGAAAACTCTTCACAACTTTCCTCTCTCCTTCAATAATTGACTCGATGAACAAACTTGGTATTATTGTAACATCCATTTGTTCTTGGATACCCCATGTTATGGAAATAGCTAATTCTGCATCCAAGAAACTGGGGGTCCTGTTTAGATATCAAAATTTCTTTTCTTCTGAACAGTTACTCCATTTATACAAAGGATTGATCCATCCTTGATTGGAGCATTGCTGTCACATCTGGGGCGGCTTTAGCTCCGCATCCTGACTTGACAGAGTTGAGTCAAAAGCAATCTGACTTTTAAATATGACATATAAAATTTCCCAGGCTAACTTCTAAACTTGGTCCACTTGCCATACACTGCAGTTTTGGTTCACTTTCCAACTTCTCTGGGTATTACTTTGGTTTTTACTTTTAAGAGCTGTCTGCTTGTGTGCCACCACCTTTAGGTAGACAACGCAGTACTCGGCAAGCTGCTGAGTCGTGTTTTCTGTGTGGCCGTTGGCAAGTACCAGATGGGCCTTTGCGATAACTATTTATTTCCTTACACCTCAAAGCTCTGGAGCTCTCTACCCTCTCATATCTTTCCTGGTAACCATAACCTGGCACATTTCAAAAGACAGGTTTTTCTCTTCCCCCGAAATTTGTAAGTTCTTTCCCCTGTCACTTCTTTTTCCTTTTCATAATCCTTTCTATATTTCTCTTAAGGCCCTTCCTTGATGTGGAATTCTTTAGCTGTCATATGCATTGCACCAAAGCCTCTGTTCCCTATTCACATCCAGGTCTCACAGACCTTTCCATGGTATAACCTCGCCAGTTTACATGCCCTGGTGCAGTCCATTGACAGCAGATTGCTCCTTGTATACCACAACATTCCACTTCACTCTATCTTGTGACCACCTTTAACCCTTGTGCATGTTCAGGCCCCAGTCACTCACAGTATTTTTCACCTCATATGCAATTTGATTTCCCACTTCTCCTTTTCCTCTCCACATATATCCATTCCTATTATCACCCCACCACACATGAAGGGGTGCACCCCCTCCCGAAGTGGTGCCAGGAACAGAGAAAAAAAAGGCCACATTTGTTCACACTCATTCTCTAGCTGTCATGTGTAATGCACTGAAACCACAGCTCCCTTTCCACATCCAGGCCCCACAGACCATTCCATGGTTTACCCCAGATGCTTCACATGCCCTGGTTCAATCCATTGACAGCACGTTGAACCCAGTATACCGCATCTGTCCAATTCACTCTATTCCTTGTATGCCTTTCACCCTCCTGCGTGTTCAGGCCCCAATCACTCAAAATCTTTTTCACTCCATCTTTCCACCTCCAATTTGGTCTCCACTTCTCATTCCCTCCACCTCTGACACATATCCTCTTTGTCAGTCTTTCCTCACTCATTCTCTCCATGTGACCAAACCATTTCAAAACACCCTCTTCTGCTCTCTCAACCACACGCTTTTTACCACAACACATCTCTCTTACCCTTTCATTACTTACTCGATCAAACCACCTCACACCACATACTGTCCTCAAACATCTCATTTCCAGCACATCCACCCTCCTGTGCACAACTCTATCTGTAGCCCATGCCTCACAACCATATATCATTGTTGGAACCACTATTCCTTCAAACATACCCATTTTTGTTCTCCAAGATAACTATCTCGACTTCCACACATTCTTCAACGCTCCCAGAAATTTTGCCTCCTCCCCCACTCTATGACTCACTTCCGCTTCTATGGTTCCATCCGCTGCCAATCCACTCTCAGATATCTAAAACACTTCACTTCCTCCAGTTTTTCTCCATTGAAACTTACCTCCCAATTGACTTGTCCCTCAACCCTACTGTAACTGTTATTCTTGCTCTTATTCACATTTACTCTCAGCTTTCTTCTTTCACACACTTTACTGTACTCAGTCACCAGCTTCAGCAGTTTCTCACCCGAATCAGCCACCAGCGCTGTATCATCAGCGAACAGCAACTGACTCACTTCCCAAGCTCTCTCCACAACAGACTGCATAATTGCCCCTCTTTCCAAAACTCTTGCATTCACCTCCCTAACAATTCCATCCATAAACAAATTAAAGAAACATTGAGACATCACGCACCCCAGCAGCAAACCAACATTCACTGAGAACCAATTACTTTCTTCTCTTCCTGCTCGTACACATGCCTTACATCCTCGATAAAAACTTTTCACTGCTTCTAACAACTTGCCTCTCACACCATATATTCTTTATACCTTCCACAGAGCATCTCTATCAACTCTATCATATGCCTTCTCCAGATCCATAAATGCTACATACAAATCCATTTGCTTTTCTAAGTATTTCTCACATACATTCTTGTGCAGTCTGTTGTGGATGAGATGGCTTGGGAAGTGAGTCAATTGTTGTTCGCTGATGATACAGCGCTGGTGGCTGATTTGTGTGAAAAACTGCAGAAGCTGGTGACTAAGTTTGGTAAAGTGTGTGAAATAAGAAAGCTGAGAGTAAATATGAATAAGAGCAAGGTAATTATTAGGTACAGTAGGGTTGAGGGACAAGTCAATATATATATATGTGTGTGTGTGTGTGTGTTCATGAGTGGATGGGTCTTTTTTGTCTGTTTGCTGTGCTACCTCACTGATGCAGGAACCGGTGATCAAGTGTAATAAAGAAATAATAAATATAAAGAATTTTAGAATAACTGTGAACTGTACTTTGCTCAGAGCTGTAAAAAGATGAATAAATACTATGTTGATTTCAGGGTGAAGGAAGCTCCCTAACTTGTCCTTCAACTCCAATAGCTGCTGTCAGACCCAAGAAACATCATTGTGCAATTACACCATCCAATACACATACTCCTTTTGTAACCAATGATATTGATATGACTCATATACAGAAAACAAGGTAAGTATAACTATATCATAGATTTATTTCATAATATTATGACTTGACTCCGTTAATCATTTTTAAGTATAGTAAACCCTCAATTTAATAGACTAATAGGGGGAAGGGGTTTCCATTATTGCTGAAAGTCCGTTAAATCGAAGGTAACCTAATTTCTGTACCATATTTAAGTTCACACGCTTTCTTTTAACTCCTTTATCACTGTAGGGTTTAGTGTGTGGTATGATAGTTGTGTAGCAGGCACCCGGCAGTGTGAGAATGCTTGCTGGGCAGTTGGAGGCAGGAGTCAGACTTAGATAGAGGTGATGCCACCACTTTACAGTGAAAGAATACTTCTTTGTAATAAAATGAGGACAGACTACCTGCTTTCATTGCACCTCTTACATGGCGCAGTGATTAGGATTCGAACCTATGCAGGAAAATCCTAAGGTATTGCAAGGCTGCTCACCTTCTACAGGCCCCACAGACTTTTTCCATGTTTTACAATGGATGTTTCACATGGTCTGGTCCAGTCCATTGATTGCACGTTGACTCCAGTATACTACATCATTCCAGTTTACTCTGTTCTATCCATTCATTTCATCCTCTTACATTTTCATGCTACGGTCGCTTTCTATCTTTTTTTCTTCATCCATCTATCTCCAGTTTGGTCTCCCATTTTCCTTCTTCCCTCCACTTCTGAAACATATATCCTTTTTGTCATCCTTTCCTTACTCATTCTCTCCATATGTCCAAACCATTTTAACACACCCTCTTCAGCTCTCTCTCCCACACTCTTTTTATTACCACACATCTCTTATCCTTTCACTACTTACTTGATCAAACCACCTCACACCACATATTGTCCTCAAACATGTCATTTCCAACACATCCATCATCCTCCGCATAACCCTGTCTATAGTCCGTGCCGCACAACCATATGATATTGTTAGTACTACAACTCCGTCAAACATAACCATTTTTGCCCTCCCAAATAATGTTCTCTCTTTTCACATATTCTTCAGTGCTTCCAGAACCTTCTCCCTCTCCCTCTTTATATGACTTACTTCTGCTTCCATGGTTCCATTTGCAGCCATGTCCACTCCAAGATATCTAAAACATTTCACCTACTCCAATTTTTCTCCATTCAAACATACATCCCAATTAACCAGTCCCTCAACCTTTCTGAACCTAATAACCTTGCTTTTATTCACATTCACTCTCAATTTTCTCCTTTAATACAAACTTCCAGACTCAGTCACCCACTTCTGCAGTTTCTCACTCAAATCAGCCACCAGTGCTGCATCATCGCAAACAACAGCTGACTTATTTCCCAGGCCCTTTCATTTCCAACAGACTGCATACTCACCCCTCTCTCCAAGATTTTTGCATTCATCTTCCTCACCACCCCATATGTGAACAAATTAAACAACCATGGTGACTTCACACACCCCTGCTGCAGACCGACCTTCACTGGGAGGAACCATTTACTCTCCTCTCTTCCTACTCATACACATGCCTAACACCCTTGATAAGGACTTCTCTGCATTTAGCAGCTTATCTCCCACACTATGTTCTTAAGACCTTCCAAAAAGTGCCGGTATCAGCCCTGTCATATGCCTTCTCCAGATCCATAAATGCCACATGCAAATCCTGTTTTTCAAAATGTTTCTCCACACACATACTTTAAAGCAAATACCTGATCCACACATCCTCTACCACTTCTGAAACCACACTGATCCTTCCCAAGCTGATGCTCTGTACATGCCTTCATCCTCTCAATCAATACCTTATCATAAAACTTACTAGTTATACTCAACAAACTTATAACTCTGTAGTTTGAACATTCACCTTTTCCCCCCTTGCCTTTATACAGTGGCACTACACAAGCATTCCACCAATCCTCAGGCACTTATCATGATCCATATAAACAGTGAATATCCTTACCAACCACTCAACAACACTGTCACCCCTTTCTTAAGAAATTCAACTGTAGTATCATCCACTCCAGCCACCTTGCTTCATTTCATCTTATGTAAGGCTTTCACCACCTCATCTCTCTTCATTAAACCACTCTCCATGACTTTCTCACTTTGCATATCCCTCCAACCAAAACACCCTACATCATACACATTTAGCAATCCTTCAAAGTACTTACTCTATCTCACTTCATCACTACCTGTTATCACTTCCCCTTTTTTTCCATTTTACTGATGTTCCCATTTGTTCTTTTGTCTGCCAAGCCATCTTTTTATTCTTCCTAAAGTTTAATGATACTCTCTCACTCCAACACATTTGCTCTTTTTTTTTTCCTTTACCCTTGCACCTTCCTCTTGACCTCCTGCCACTTTCTTTTATACACCACCCAAAATTATTTGCACTTCTTTCCTGTGAGTACCACCCAAATACCTCTTTCTTTTTCACTAGCAACTTTATCTCTTCATCCCACTTCTCACTTCCGTTTCTAATATGTTCACCTCCCACCTTTCACATGCTACGTTCACCTCTTCCCATTCCTTATCCACTCCCTCCCATCGCTTTATTGAGTCACCTTTTGCCATTCTAAACTCATCTCTCCAGGCATATCTTCGCACAAGCTTTCTTTCCAAGCTCACTTACTCTCACCACTCTCTTCTACCTAATATTATTTCATTTTTTCAAAAATCTATACAAAGCATCATCCTTGTTTCCACAATATAGTGATCAGATATCCCTCCAGCTAGTTTTCTCAGCAATTTACATCCTAAAGTGTCTCTTACATGCCTACCAATTTATGTAATCAAATGATGCCTGTTGACAATGTCCCCTACTCACATATGTATACTTGTGTATATGCCTCTCTATATATGTACTACGTATTCCCAGTAACCAGTTTTTTCAGTTCACATCTCCGCAAGCTCTTCACTATTTCCATTAAAAACTGTAATTCCCCATGCCCCCCAGTTATACTTTCAACTGCCACATTACTCACCTTGGCATTTAAGTCATCCATCACTGATACCTGGTCTCATACATCAAGATTGCTGACACACACACTCTGCTGCTCCCAAAACATTTACCTCTCATGATCTTTCTTCTCATGGCCAGGTGCATAAGCACCAATAATCACCAATCTCTCTCCATCCACTTTCAGTCTAGAATTCACTTCCTTACACTCTATCACAATCTCATGTCTTGCTTCAGGACTAGTGCTTCTCCTTCGTTAGCTCCTGTTTTCTCACTAACTGCTGAGTTTACTGATAAGACATTTCCAAACCATTCTTCCCCTTTACCCTTGAGTTTTATTTTGCTTAGAGCCAGAACATCCAGGTTTCTTTCATCAAACATGCTTCCTGTCTCTCCTCTCTTATTATCTTGGGTACATCCACACACATTGAAACACCCCAGTGTGAGCCTTCGAGGAGAATGAGCACTCCCCACTAGGCTCCTTCTTCTGTTTCCTCTTTTAGAAACTGAAAGGAAGGGTTTCAAGCCCTTCCTGCTCTTGCCCCCTATAATAGTCTTCTATGACATGCAGAGAATAAGGATTTAGAATTCTTTCTTCCCTACTTCAGAGATATGTACATTCATTTATTATTATTATATATTTTGCTTTGTTGCTGTCTCCCGCATTAGAGAGGTAGCGCAAGAAAACAGACGAAAGAAATGGCCCAACCCGCCCACATACACATGTATATACATACACGTCCACACACGCAAATATACATACCTATACATCTCAACGTATACATACATATCCACACACACACATACACTCAAGGCTCACAGAATTTTCGCCCCCTCCCCCACCCTGTGACTCACTTCCGCTTCCATGGTTCCATCTGCTGCCAAATCCACTCCCAGATATCTAAAACACTTCACATTTATTTACATATAAATATTTACACTTCGGTATTGTTTTCAGAGAGTGGTATTGTCTGAAGTAAGCACATATAGTGATCAAGGCAACACTTTGTAGCCAGAGAAATAACAGAATATTGGTGGGGGGATGTGGGTTAGAATGAGCTTGCAAACATAAGTTTTAATGTGCCTACCAATTAAAACATTATGAGACTACTCGGTGATTAAGTGTTAAGGAGCTTGTCAGTGTCTGTTAAGGCAAAGATTGATATGTTTGCGGGTGTAGTAGTTGCAACAGTGATTCTTGGATGTATCTTGGTCCCTGAATAGAAAAGAACAGATGGTAAATGTGATTACAGATTGTGACTTATGTAAAGAGAGTTTTGCAATTATGTTGCCTTTTCTTCTTAACCTCATATATGTGTACCATGGCTTTACTCCTATGTATGTCTGCATGCACACGCACCCTAACCCTAGCGTATGCAAGGTTCCCATTCTATCAACCGGCCCTTAGGGGAGGATAAACAGCTGGGTGGACTGTGGACTGGCTGCTGTAACCAGGGTTCGAATCTATGTGGGTTTTACCTAAGGCAGCCTGTGCATGTGTGACAGTCAGTAACACTAACTGCTACATCATGGAAAGGAAATGTCTGAGAATGCTTTAAGGTGTGAGGTGAGTTGATTGTGTAGTGTGACCAAAAGAGCTAAAGAGTATGATGGGACTGTTTGGACACAGAGAGGGTAAGTGAATTCTTGTGGAGCAAGGCCAATGTGTCAGAAGTGAACAGAGGAATGGAGTGGGGGAGATCAAGAAGGAGAGGGAAGGTTGGAATGAAAGGCTTTGGGGTAGCAAGGTCAGGAGAGTAAGAGGCATACATAGGATGTAATGCTTTGAGTCATTGTAGAATATGGGGCAGAATTACTGCCATTGGGCTGAATGAGGATGTATGAAGTGGTCATTGGAAAAGAATTGAATAATCTCTATTGGGGGAGACATACTGTCATTGGGCTGAATGAGGACGTTTGAAGTGGTCATTGTAAACAGTTGAATAATCTCTGGAGCTTGGCTGTGGATGTTGGCCTCGGTTTTATAGTGTATACTACATGACAGCTATATATTTAATGTATACAAACGAGTCTATTGCTTCACAGTTTCTGATGCTACCTTTTGAAGGGAGGAGTAGCAACTGTGTAATTAAAAAATTTCAACACTTGCTCAAGGGTATAATATGTTCAACCAGGTCTTTGACCCAGAATCTTTGCTCTTTCTCTCTGTCTCTCTCTCTCTCTCTGTCTCTCTCTCTTGTCTCTCTCTCTTGTCCCTCTCTCTGTCTCTCTCTCTGTCTCTCTCTCTGTCTCTCTCTCTCTCTGTCTCTCTCTCTCTCTGTCTCTCTCTCTCTCTGTCTCTCTCTCTCTCTGTCTCTCTCTCTCTCTCTCTCTCTCTCTCTCTCTCTCTCTCTCTCTCTCTCTCTCTCTCTCTCTCCAGTGTTGAATGTCTCAAGTGATGAGGAGGAACACTTATGATATTTATAAAGTTGGTGAGAAAGTGAAGAACAGATGTAATGGCACAAAACAGTGACTTGGATGGTGATCATAGTGAGAGTAAAGAGGAAGCAAGCACAGGTCCCTTCCATCCATGCCCCACACCACCCTCTCACTTTGAAATTATATAACAGCTTTGCATAATTTTCTGTATGTAATTCTAGGTCAGTGGAGGACTGCAATATTTCAAGCCTATTTTAATTGTTAAATGTCGTTAGAGTAGTGCATACTGTAATATTTCTTCACATGTCCTAGTTATTCACCACCAGTGTTGTTTTTATGTGAAAAATAAGAGTAAAGGGTGGTACAGTGTAGATGAGTAGGACCTCCATACCTCCATGTTCGTCCATTCTTCTTATGTCGAAGTGAGGAAGGATAGGTGCAGACTTGCTGGCAATACTCCCACCGTCCACTATTGGTATCTTTATTGTGTAGCATAATATTTCTAAGGGCTTGGGAAGTGAGTCAGTTGTTGTTCACTGATGATGCAGCACTGGTGGCTGATTCGGGTGAGAAACTGTTGAAGCTGGTGACTGAGTTTGGTAAAGTGTGTGAAAGAAGAAAGCTGAGAGTAAATGTGAATAAGAGCAGGGTTATTAAGTTCTGTAGGGTTGAGGGACAAGTAAATTGGGAGGTGAGTTTAAATGGAGAAAAACTGGAGGAAGTGGAGTGTTTTAGATATCTGGGAGTGGATTTGGCAGCAGATGGAACCATGGATGCGAATTGAGTCACAGGGTGGGGGAGGGGGCGAAGGTTCTGGGAGCGTTGAAGAATGTGTGGAAGGCGAGAATGTTATCTCGGAAAGCAAAAATGGGTATGTCTGAAGGAATAATGGTTCCAACAATGTTATATGGTTTGAGGCATGGGCTATAGATAAGGTAGTGTGGAGGAGGGTGGATGTGTTGGAAATGAGATGTTTGAGGAAACATGTGGTGTGAGGTGGTTTGATCGAGTAAGTAATGAAAGGGTGAAAGAGAAGTGTGATAATAAAAAGAGTGTGGTTGAGAGAGCAGAAGAGGGTGTATTGAAATGGTTTGGTCACATGGAGAGAATGAGTGAGGAAAGATTGACAAAAAGGATATATGTGTCAGAGGTGAAGGGACGAAGGAGAAGTGGGAGACCAAACTGGAGGTGGAAGTATATTTATATTTATTTTGCTTTGTCACTGTCTCCCACGTTTGCGAGGTATCGCAAGGAAACAGATGAAAGAAATGGCCCAATCCACCCCCTTACACATGTATATACATACACGTCCCCATACGCAAATATACATACCCATACATCTCAGTGTACACATATATATACACACACAGACATATACATATATACACATGCACACAATTCACACTGTCTGCCTTTATTCATTTCCATCGCCACCTCGCCACACATGGAAATAACGTCCCCCTCCCCCCTCATGTGTGCGAGGTAGCGCAAGGAAAAGACAACAAAGGCCCCATTCGTTCACACTCAGTCTCTAGCTGTCATGCAATAATGCCCTAAACCACAGCTCCCTTTCCACATCCAGGCCCCACAGAACTTCCCATGGTTTACCCCAGACGCTTCACATGCCCTGATTCAATCCATTGACAGCACGTCGACCCCGGTATACCACATCGAGCCAATTCACTTTATTCCTTGCCCGCCTTTCACCCTCCTGCATGTTCAGGCCCCGATCACTCAAAATCTTTTTCACTTCATCTTTCCACCTCCAATATGGTCTCTCACTTCTCCTCGTTCCCTCCACCTCTGACACATATATCCTCTTGGTCAATCTTTCCTCACTCATTTTCTCCATGTGCCCAAACCATTTCAAAACACCCTCTTCTGCTCTCTCAACCACGCTCTTCTTATTTCCACACATCTCTCTTACCCTTACATTACTTACTTGATCAAACCACCTCACACCACACATTGTCCTCAAACATCTCATTTTCAGCACATCCACCCTCCTGCGCACTACTCTATCCATAGCCCATAGTATGTAGTGTAAAAGATTTTGAGCGATCAGGACCTGAACATACAGGAGGGTGAAAGGCGCACAAGGAATAGAGTGAATTGGAATGATGTGGTATACCGGGTCGTCATGCTGTCAATGGATTGAACCAGGACATGTGAAGCGTTTGGGGTAAACCATGGAAAGTTTTGTGGGGCCTGGATGTGGAAAGGGAGCTGTGGTTTCGGTGCATTATACATGACAGCTAGAGACCGAGTGTGAACGAATGTGGCCTTTTGTCCTTTCCTGGAGCTACCTCATGGGGGAAGGGGGATGCTATTTCATGTGTGGCGGGGTGGCGACGGGAATGAATAAAGGCAGCAAGTATGAATTATGTACATGTGTATATGTGTGTATCTGTGTATGTGTATATATATGTATACCTTGAAATGTATGGGTATGTATATGTGCGTGTGTGGACGTGTATGTATATACATGTTTATGTGGGTGGGTTGGGCCATTCTTTCGTCTGTTTCCTTGTGCTACCTCGCTAATGCGGGAGACAGCGACAAAGCATGATAAAAAAATATTTCTTAGTAAATTATTGTTGTTCACCACTACCAGTGTACCTGTGTGTGAAGTAAGACTTGAGTGTGAAACAATTCAAAAGAAAAAACATGTGTATCCTTCTGTCTTATCTAAAGCTGTCAAATGTGTCATTTACAAACAATACCTCTTTGTTCTACCCTTTTATCTCATGCTGTCTGATGTGTCAACCACAAACAACACTTATATATCTTACATTTCTCATCACAAGCTGTCAAATGTGTCAGCTGCATCTCCTGCCTCTTACACAGTACTCAAATAAGCCAACACAAAGTTTGTTAATTACTTTTTGTAAATTTTCTTTTAATTTTTCACTCCAGTCTGTCAGTAAAAACAAAATGTATGTAGGATGATGGAATTTCTAGCCAATCCTGCTGTGTGAGGGTAAGATCTTGACTTGCACAGACCGTTAGGTGGGGACTTTATTCAATTCCTTTTATCAATATTAATCTCATTATTTTCTTGATATGACCATTACACTTCAGTATTCTTATTTTTTACAGTAATTGTGCTTTTCTCTTTTTTCCAACAGTTACCTCCTTGTAAACAAATTAGAATTTTCTCATGATTTACCTTTTCTTTTATTTTTTGCTGTTGAAAGATTAATGTATCTTAAAAATACATCATAACTGCTGACATTCTTTTACCTATTTGACTTTATGGACCTGTGTTTGATTTTTACAGTAAGGGTGCTTCATTTTTAATCTCAGTTTCTGTTCTCCCAGCTATGTATCAGACCCCCCCTTTTTTATACAAAAATGAAATATTACCTAGCTATTGTTTGCATTTACATTTATTTTTTCTGATGGATACTCCTGAATTACTTCATAGTGCTCTATTGTTTCCTTGCAAATCACTTTTTCATCAAGTCATTGTATCGTAACAGTATTCCAGACTCATTCTCTTCCATATTTCAGTTATAATTCAGTACCATCATTGATAGAGATAGCCTCTCACTACTGTCCCATTATGTGACCACTTCATATATTAATGAATATTTCTCTCTTTTTGCAGAAAACTGTCATCTCCTTTAGGGAAAAAGCGTCTCACCTTTGCAGATATATCTTTACACAGCTCAGTTGAAAAAGAAAATGACCTGCCACATAGCTGCAGGAACAGAAATGTTAAAAGTACTTCACATTCTTCCAGTTGTGAAAGTCTCCCAGAAACATTAAGGACCAACTACAGGTCATTTTGCTCGAAATCTGAGCATGAAATATTTAACACTAACAGACCAAGGGAAAATTCAGAATCCAAGAATGAGTTTTCACCAGCAGAATGTTCTCAAAACTTGAAACGTGCGAAGCCACTCACGACAAATACATTGAAGTGCTGGCCTACAAATGGTACAGACTCATCTCTCATGACAGTTGAACAGAAGCCTTACTACAGTGAGGAACACAGAAGGCCCAAAGGAAATAGTTTCAGGTCTCCCAAAAGGAGTTATGAATCATTTTCTGATGATAGTGATAGTGGTGAGTTATCTTATTTCACACCTAACTGTGGTGAAAATGCATTCAACAAAAGGATTAACAGTGCTGATGACAACTGGAGGATACTGAATGATAAAAGGTCATTCAGAAGTAGAGTATCACTAACTTATAATAATAATGCAGCTGGGAGCACTGTCTCTGCAGTAATGTGCCCTAAGAACACTAAGCATTATTACCCAGAAGTTTCACCTAATGAAAAATTGAATAAAAGCACGCAGCCATCTCTTACTCCTTTTGAAACCTGGGACATGAATCTCCAGAGCTTTGTTATAGAGCAGAAAGGATTTTTGAACTTTCTTAGTGAGAATGGAGAAAAAAAAAATTCACCCATTGCATACAACTCAGAAAGTTGTACAACACCAAAACAACAATCTAAATCCCTTCCATTCACTAGCCCATCATCTTTTTTGAGGATAGATTTTCCTGTGGCAACAAATTCCTCTTTAGATAATGGGTCATCTGTGTGTTGCAGCTTAGAGGATGAGTTTCAAGTGTCCAAGGATGTATGTAGACCAGAGGTCAAGGATATAGCACACAACTCCTCAGCTTCAAACTTCTCTTCCCACATGCATGATATCGGCAGTAACCCAGTTGCAGATGTTAACTACAAGGAATCAAAGACATTGAATGAGCTTAAATTTACTTCAGAAGGGGAAAAGACAATAATTTTTAGTCATCAGATGAACAAATCCATACAAGAGTCACATACACCAAAAAAGGGATTGGATACATCAGTCTCAAAATGTACTACACCAAAGCAACCATCCGTCGCTTTTAGTTCTCATTCACTTACTTGTAATCTACAGTCAGAAACTTGTGGTTTGAGATCAGTTGAAACTGACCAGCACCCTACTGTGTCTACCAGTCACTGTAGTGAACATGTTGATACTAATAATCCTAATCCGCAGATCTCAGACTTGCAAATTTGTACAGATCGCCTTGTCTCTCAAGGTTTGCATCCTGATACGTCAAATCAACACATTTTGACACTGACCAAAAGATTAGATAAAAGTTCCTTGATTCAGTCTGTCTCTCAAGCTTTAAGACCAAGCAGATCAAAGCAAGTTTTCAGCGCTACCCATGCAGTTAATATGAATGAGGTAGTATTATCACCTAGTGACCCAATATTATCCATTGGATTTGATTCCTTCACTACTCCTGTAGGAAATCCCTATATATACCCAGAGGGAGCACCTCGGAAACTTCCAAATCCTACATTGAGACAACGTCCTCGTAATTGTAGACGCAGCCTTGCTAGGTAAGTATACCGGTGATTTCTGGAAGGATTTTCCTCGTCAGATATTTTTAGATGTTTAAACATATATTTATGCATAGAAAAAGGTTTATACTGAAAATGTTCAATGCACATATATTGGGAATTCATAAGCCATTATTGGTTCATACCATCATTCCAATTTTTCTTTTTTTTTTGTGTATTTTCCAGGAACTAATAAAGAAAAGAAGAGAGAATGTTGGGGTGAAGAGAATGGTGAGAGTAAGTGAGCTTGGGAAGGAGACTTGTGTGAGGAAGTACCAGGAGAGACTGAGTACAGAATGGAAAAAGTTGAAAACAAAGGAGGTAAGGGGAGTGGGGGAGGAATGGGATGTATTTAGGGAAGCAGTGATGGCTTGCGCAAAAGATGCTTGTGGCATGAGAAGCGTGGGAGGTGGGTTGATTAGAAAAGGTAGTGAGTGGTGGAATGAAGAAGTAAGGTTATTAGTGAAAGAGAAGAGAGAGGCATTTGAACGATTTTTGCAGGGAAAAAATGCAAATGAGTGAGAGAGGTATAAAAGAAAGAGGCAGGAGGTCAAGAGAAAGGTGCAAGAGGTGAAAAAGAGGGCAAATGAGAGTTGGGGTGAGAGAGTATCATTAAATTTCAGGGAGAATAAAAAGATGTTTTGGAAGGAGGTAAATAAAGTGCACAAGACAAGGGAACAAATGGGAACTTCAGTGAAGGGGGCTAATGTGGAGGTGATAACAAGTAGTGGTGATGTGAGAAGGAGATGGAGTGAGTATTTTGAAGGTTTGTTGAATGTGCTTGATGATAGAGTGGCAGATGTGGGGTGTCTTGGTCGAGGTGGTGTGCAAAGTGAGAGGGTTAGGGAAAATGATTTGGTAAATAGAGAAGAAGTAGTAAAAGCTTTACGGAAGATGAAAGCCAGCAAAGCAGCAGGTTTGGATGGTATTGCAGTGGAATTTATTAAAAAAGGGGGTGACTGTATTGTTGACTGGTTGGTAAGGTTATTTAATGTATGTATGATTCATGGTGAGGTGCCAGAGGATTGGCGGAATGCTTGCATAATGCCATTGTACAAAGGCAAAGGGGATAAGAGTGAGTGCTCAAATTACAGAGGTATAAATTTGGAGGAAGTAAAGTATTTTAGATATCTGGGAGTGGATCTGGGAGCGGATGGAACCATGGAAGCGGAAGTGAATCATAGGATGGGGGAGGGGGCGAAAATCCTGGGAGCGTTGAAGAATGTGTGGAAGTCGAGAACATTATCTCGGAAAGCAAAAATGGGTATGTTTGAAGGAATAGTAGTTCCAACAATGTTGTATGGTTGCGAGGTGTTGGCTATGGATAGAGTTGTGCGCAGGAGGGTGGATGTGCTGGAAATGAGATGTTTGAGGACAATGTGTGGTGTGAGGTGGTTTGATCGAGTAAGTAATGTAAGGGTAAGAGAGATGTGTGGAAATAAAAAGAGTGTGGTTGAGAGAGCAGAAGAGGGTGTTTTGATATGGTTTGGGCACATGGAGAGAATGAGTGAGGAAAGATTGACCAAGAGGATATATGTGTCGGAGGTGGAGGGAACGAGGAGAAGTGGGAGACCAAATTGGAGGTGGAAAGATGGAGTGAAAAAGATTTTGTGTGATCGGGGCCTGAACATGCAGGAGGATGAAAGGAGGGCAAGGAATAGAGTGAATTGGATCGATGTGGTATACCGGGGTTGACGTGCTGTCAGTGGATTGAATCAGGGCATGTGAAGCGTCTGGGGTAAACCATGGAAAGTTCTGTTGGGCCTGGATGTGGAAAGGGAGCTGTGGTTTCGGGCATTTTTGCATGACAGCTAGAGACTGAGTGTGAACGAATGGGGCCTTTGTTGTCTTTTCTCAGTGCTACCTCGCACACATGAGGGAGGAGCGGGATGGTATTCCATGTGTGGCGAGGTGGCGATGGGAATGAATAAAGGCAGACAGTGTGAATTGTGTGCATGGGTATATATGTATGTGTCTGTGTGTGTATATATATGTGTACATTGAGATGTATAGGTATGTATATTTGCGTGTGTGGACGTGTATGTATATACATTGTGTATGGGGGTGGGTTGGGCCATTTCTTTCGTCTGTTTCCTTGCGCTACCTCGCAAACGCAGGAGACAGCAACAAAGCAAAATAAATAAATAAATAAATATAAGTTTGTTGAGTATTCCTGGTAATTTATATGGGAGGGTATTGATTGAGAGGGTGAAGGCATGTACAGAGCATCAGATTGGGGAAGAGCAGTGTGGTTTCAGAAGTGGTAGAGGATGTGTTGATCAGGTGTTTGCTTTGAAGAATGTATGCGAGAAATATTTAGAAAAACAAATGGATTTGTATGTAGCATTTATGGATCTGGAGAAGGCATTTGATAGAGATGCTCTGTGGAAGGTTTTAAGAATATATGGTGTGGCAGGCAAGTTGTTAGAAGCAGTGAAAACTTTTTATCGATGATGTAAGGCATGTGTACGTGTAGGAAGAGAGGAAAGTAATTGGTTCTCAGTGAATGTAGTTTTGCGGCAGGGGTGTGTGATGTCTCCATGGTTGTTTAATTTGTTTATGGATGGGGTTGTTAGGGAGGTGAATGCAAGAGTTTTGGAAAGAGGGGCAAGTATGCAGTCTGTTGTGGATGAGAGAGCTTGGGAAGTGAGTAAGTTGTTGTTCGCTGATGATACAGCGCTGGTGGCTGATTCATGTGAGAAACTGCAGAAGCTGGTGACTGAGTTTGGTAAAGTGTGTGAAAGAAGAAAGTTAAGAGTAAATGTGAATAAGAGCAAGGTTATTAGGTACAGTAGGGTTGAGGGTCAAGTCAACTGGGAGGTAAGTTTGAATGGAGAAAAGCTGGAGGAAGTGAAGTGTTTTAGAAATCTGGGAGTGGATCTGTCAGCGGATGGAACCATGGAAGCGGAAGTGAATCATAGGGTGGGGGAGGGGGCGAAAATTCTGGGAGCCTTGAAGAATGTTTGGAAGTCGAGAACATTATCTCGGAAAGCAAAAATGGGTATGTTTGAAGGAATAGTGGTTCCAACAATGTTGTATGGTTGCAAGGCGTGGGCTATGGATAGAGTAGTGCGCAGAGGATGGATGTGCTGGAAATGAGATGTTTGAGGACTTATGTGGTGTGAGGTGGTTTGATCGAGTAAGTAATGTAAGGGTGAGAGAGATGTGTGGAAATGAAAAGAGTGTGGTTGAGAGAGCAGAAGAGGGTGTTTTGAAATGGTTTGGTCACATGGAGAGAATGAGTGATGAAAGATTGACCAAGAGGATATATGTGTCGGAGGTGGAGGGAACGAGGAGAGGTGGGAGACCAAATTGGAGGTGGAAAGATGGAGTGAAAAAGATTTTGTGTGATCGGGGCCTGAACATGCAGGAGGGTGAAAGGCATGCAAGGAATAGAGTGAATTGGATCTATGTGGTATACCGGGGTCGACGTGCTGTTAATGGATTGAACCGGGGCATGTGAAGCGTCTGGGGTAAACCATGCAAAGTGTGTGGGGCCTGGATGTGGAAAGGGAGCTGTGGTTTCGGTGCATTTTTACATGACAGCTAGAGACTGAGTGTGAACGAATGGGGCCTCTGGTGTTTTTCCTCGCGCTACCTCGCACACATGAGGGGGGAGGGGGTTGTTATTCCATGTGTGGTGAGGTGGCGATGGGAACAAATAAAGGCAGACAGTATGAATTGTGTACATGTGTATATATGTATGTCTGTGTGTGTATATATGTGTACATTGAGATGTATAGGTATGTATATTGTGCGTGTATGGACATGTATGTATATACATGTGTATGTGGGCGGGTTGGGCCGTTCTTTCGTCTGTTTCCTTGCGCTACCTCGCTAACGCGGGAGACAGTGACAAAGCAAAATAAATAAATAAATAAGATAATAAAGAAATGGTCTTATTTACTCACATCCACTCTATAGTTGTCATGTATAATACAGCAAAACTGGAGACCCCTCTCCACAAACCAGGCCTCACAGAGAAGAGGGCCAAGTGAGAATTTTTCTCCCTAAGGCTCAGTCATATCTTCTTGACGCTGCCTCACTAATTCAGGAAATGACGAATATTTAGGGTGGATGAGAATGTGTATATCCCTTATATATTTGCTAGAGGCTGAGTTTGAACAAATATTGGCTTTTTGTCTGTTTTCCTGGCGTTACCCTGCTGATGTATGGAGTGGCAATGCTGTTTCCTGTGGGGCGGGGTGGCACTGGAAATGTATATGTCTGTATATGTGTATATGAATGTATGTGTATATGTTGATATGTATGTGTATATTACTTTTTTTATACTGTTTGCTGTTTCCCGCATTAGTGAAGTAGCGTTAAGGACAGAGGACTGAGCCTTTTAGGGAATATCCTCACCTGGCCCCCTTCTTTGTTCCTTCTTTTGGAAAATTAAAAACGAGAGGGGAGGATTTCCAGCCCCCCATTCCCTCCACTTTTAGTCACCTTCTATGACTGCGCAGGGAATACATGGGAAGTATTCTTTCTCCTCTATCCCCAGGGATGATGTATATTATTTATTTTTCATTTATTATACATGATCGCTGTTTCCAGCGTCAGTGAGATAGTGCCAGGAAATGGACGAAGAATTGCCCATCCACTCATATACCCATATATGTACATAAATGCCCACATATGCACATATACATACGTATACACGTCAACATATAGATACACATACATACACATAGACATTACATACATACACATAGACATTACATACATACACATGTACATATTCATACTTGCTTGCCTTTATCCATTCCTGTTGCTACCCTGCCCCACAGGAAAAAAGCATTGCTGTCCTCTGCTTCAGCGAGGTAGTGCCAGGAATACAGACAAAAAGGCCCCATCCGTTCACGTTCAGTCTCTAGCTATCATGTGTAATGCACCAAAACCACAGCTCCCTTATCCACATCCAGGCCCCACAGACCTTTCCATGGTTTACCCCAGACGCATCACATGTCCTGGTTCAGTCCATTGACAGCATATCGACCCAAGTATGCCACATCATTCCAATTCACTCTATTCATTGCACACCTCTCACCCTCCCGGATGTTCATTCCCCGATCGCTCAAAATCTTTTTCACTCCATCCTTCCACCTCCACTTTGGTCTCCCGCTTCTCCTTGTTCCCTCCACCTCTGACGCATAAAACCTCTTTGTCAATCTTTCTTTACTCATTTTCTCCATATGTCCAAACCATTTCAGCTCACCCTCTTCTGCTTTCTCAACCATACTCTTTTTATTTCCACTCATCTCTCTTACCTTTACAGAAACTCACTCAATCAAACCACCTCACATCACATATTGCCCTCGAACACCTCATTTCCAATACATCCACCCTCCTCAACACAACCCTATTTATGGCCCATGCCTCGCAACCACATAACATTGTTGGAATTACTATTCCTTCAAACATACCGATTTTTGCTCTCTGAGATAACATTTTCTCCTTCCACACATTCTTCATCACTCCCAGAACCTTCACCCCCCTCCCCCACCCTGTGACTCACTTCTGCTTCCATGGTTCATTCATTGCTAAGTCGACTCCCAGATTTCTAAAACACTCCACACAACATCCTCTAATTTTTCTGGATTCAGACTCTTATCCCAGTGTATGTTATTGTTATTATTGTACTGAGTTGCTCTTTCCCGCATCAGTGGTTGGAGTATGTGATAGAGTGTAAGAAAGTAAACTCTAGATTGATATGGGTAAAACTGAAAGTGGATGGAGAGAGATGGGTGATTATTGGTGCATATGCACCTGGGCATGAGAAGAAAGATCATAAGAGGCAAGTGTTTTGTGAGCGGATGAGTAAGTGTGTTATTGGTTTTGATGCATGAGACCGGGATATAGTGATGGGTGATTTGAATGCAAAGGTGAGTAATGTGGCAGTTGAGGGAATAATTGGTGTACATGGGGTGTTCAGTGTTGTAAATGGAAATGGTGAAGAGCTTGTAGATTTATGTGCTCAAAAAGGACTGGTGATTGGGAATACCTGGTTTAAAAAGAGAAATACACCATGTCTCCATGGTTGTTTAATTTGTTTATGGATGGGGTTGTTAGGGAGGTGAATGCAAGAGTTTTGGAAAGAGGGGCAAGTATGAAGTCTGTTGGGGATGAGAGAGCTTGGGAAGTGAGTCAGTTGTTGTTCGCTGATGATACAGCGCTGGTGGCTGATTCATGTGAGAAACTGCAGAAGCTGGTGACTGAGTTTGGTAAAGTGTGTGGAAGAAGAAAGTTAGAGTAAATGTGAATAAGAGCAAGGTTATTAGGTACAGTAGGGTTGAGGGTCAAGTCAATTGGGAGGTGAGTTTGAATGGAGAAAAACTGGAGGAAGTGAAGTGTTTTAGATATCTGGGAGTGGATCTGGCAGCGGATGGAACCATGGAAGCGGAAGTGGATCATAGGGTGGGGGAGGGGGCGAAAATTCTGGGAGCCTTGAAGAATGTGTGGAAGTCGAGAACATTATCTCGGAAAGCAAAAATGGGTATGTTTGAAGGAATAGTGGTTCCAACAATGTTGTATGGTTGCGAGGCGTGGGCTATGGATAGGGTTGTGCGCAGGAGGGGGATGTGCTGGAAATGAGATGTTTGAGGACAATGTGTGGTGTGAGGTGGTTTGATCGAGTAAGTAACGTAAGGGTTAGAGAGATGTGTGGAAATAAAAAGAGCGTGGTTGAGAGAGCAGAAGAGGGTGTTTTGAAATGGTTTGGGCACATGGAGAGAATGAGTGAGGAAAGATTGACCAAGAGGATATATGTGTCGGAGGTGGAAGGAACGAGGAGAAGAGGGAGACCAAATTGGAGGTGGAAAGATGGAGTGAAAAAGATTTTGTGTGATCGGGGCCTGAACATGCAGGAGGGTGAAAGGAGGGCAAGGAATAGAGTGAATTGGAGCGATGTGGTATACCGGGGTTGACGTGCTGTCAGTGGATTGAATCAAGGCATGTGAAGTGTCTGGGGTAAACCATGGAAAGCTGTGTAGGTATGTATATTTGCGTGTGTGGACGTATGTATATACATGTGTATGGGGGTGGGTTGGGCCATTTCTTTCGTCTGTTTCCTTGCGCTACCTCGCAAACGCAGAAGACTGAAAAAAAAAAAAACAAGTATACATATGTAAGTAGGAGAAATCATTATTGGATTACGTGTTAATTGATAGGCGCGCACAAGAGAGAGTTTTGGATGTTAATGTGCTGAGAGGTGCAACTGGAGTGATGTCTGATCATTATCTTGTGGAGGCGAAGGTGAAGATTTGTAGAGGTTTTCAGAAAAGAAGAGAGAATGTTGGGGTGAAGAGAGTGGTGAGAGTAAGTGAGCTTGGGAAGGCTACTTGTGTGAGGAAGTACCAGGAGAGACTGAGTACGGAATGGAAAAAGTTGAGAACACAGGAGGTAAGGGGAGTGGGGGAGGAATGGGACGTATTTAGGGAAGCAGTGATGGCTTATGGAAAAGATGCTTGTGGCATGAGAAGCGTGGGAGGTGGGCAGATTAGAAAGGTTAGTGAGTGGTGGGATGAAGAAGTAAGATTATTAGTGAAAGAGAAGAGAGAGGCATTTGGACGATCTCTGCAGGGAAATAATGCAAATGAGTGGGAGATGTATAAAAGAAAGAGGTAGGAGGTCAAGAGAAAGGTGCAAGAGGTGAAAAAGAGGGCAAATGAGAGTTGGGGTGGGAGAGTATCATTAAATTTTAGGGAGAATAAAAAGGTGTTTTGGAAGGAGGTAAATAAAGTGCATAAGACAAGGGAACAAATGGGAACATCAGTGAAGGGGGCTAATGGGGAGGTGATAACAAGTAGTGGTGATGTGAGGAGGAGATGGAGTGAGTATTTTGAAGATTTGTTGAATGTGTTTGATGATAAGAGTGGTAGATATAAGGTGTTTTGGTTGAGGTGGTGTGCAAAGTGAGAGGGTTAGGGAAAATGATTTGGTAAATAGAGAAGGGGTAGTAAAAGCTTTGGGGAAGATGAAAGCCGGCAAGGGGGCGGGTTTGGATGGTATTGTAGTGGAATTTATTAAAAAAGGGGGTGACTGTATTGTTGACTGGTTGGTAAGGTTATTTAATGTATGTATGACTCATGGTGAGGTGCCTGAGGATTGGCAGAATGCTTGCATAGTGCCATTGTACAAAGGCAAAGGGGATAAGAGTGAGTGCTCAAATTACAGAGGTATAAGTTTGTTAAGTATTCCAGGGAAATTATATGGGAGGGTATTGATTGAGAGGGTGAAGGCATGTACAGAGCATCAGATTGGGGAAGAGCAGTGTGGTTTAAGAAGTGGTAGAGGATGTGTTGATCAGGTGTTTGCTTTGAAGAATGTATGTGAGAAATACTTAGAAAAGCAAATATATTTGTATGTAGCATATATGGATCTGGAGGAGGCATATGACAGAGTTGATAGAGATGCTCTGTGGAAGGCATTAAGAATATATGGTGTGGGAGGCAAGTTGTTAGAAGCAGTGAAAAGTTTTTATCGAGGATGTAAGGCATGTGTACGTGTAGGAAGAGAGGAAAGTGATTGGTTCTCAGTGAATGTAGGTTTGCGGCAGGGGTGTGTGATGTCTCTTCTTTTCTTTCATACTATTCGCCATTTCCCGCATTAGCGAGGTAGCGTTAAGAACAGAGGACTGGGCCTTAGAGGGAATATCCTCACCTGGCCCCCTTCTCTGTTCCTTCTTTTGGGAAAAAAAAAAAAGTATAATTTGTTTATAGATGGGGTTGTTAGGGAGGTGAATGCAAGAGTTTTGGAAAGAGGGGCAAGTATGAAGTCTGTTGGGGATGAGAGAGCTTGAGAAGTGAGTCAGTTGTTGTTCGCTGATGATACAGCGCTGATGGCTGATTCATGTGAGAAACTGCAGAAGCTGGTGACTGAGTTTGGTAAAGTGTGTGAAAGAAGAAAGTTAAGAGTAAATGTGAATAAGAGCAAGGTTATTAGGTACAGTAGGGTTGAGGGTCAAGTCAATTGGGAGGTGAGTTTGAATGGAGAAAAACTGGAGGAAGTGAAGTGTTTTAGATATCTGGGAGTGGATCTGGCAGCGGATGGAACCATGGAAGCGGAAGTGGATCATAGGGTGGGGGAGGGGGCGAAAATTCTGGGAGCCTTGAAGAATGTGTGGAAGTCGAGAACATTATCTCGGAAAGCAAAAATGGGTATGTTTGAAGGAATAGTGGTTCCAACAATGTTGTATGGTTGCGAGGCGTGAGCTATGGATAGAGTTGTGCGCAGGAGGATGGATGTGCTGGAAATGAGATGTTTGAGGACAATGTGTGGTGTGAGGTGGTTTGATCGAGTAAGTAACGTAAGGGTAAGAGAGATGTGTGGAAATAAAAAGAGCGTGGTTGAGAGAGCAGAAGAGGGTGTTTTGAAATGGTTCGGGCACATGGAGAGAATGAGTGAGGAAAGATTGACCAAGAGGATATATGTGTCGGAGGTGGAGGGAACGAGGAGAAGAGGGAGACCAAATTGGAGGTGGAAAGATGGGAGTGAAGAAGATTTTGTGTGATCGGGGCCTGAACATGCAGGAGGGTGAAAGGAGGGCAAGGAATAGAGTGAATTGGAGCGATGTGGTATACCGGGGTTGACGTGCTGTCAGTGGATTGAATCAAGGCATGTGAAGCGTCTGGGGTAAACCATGGAAAGCTGTGCAGGTATGTATATTTGCGTGTGTGGACGTATGTATATACATGTGTATGGGGGTGGGTTGGGCCATTTCTTTCGTCTGTTTCCTTGCGCTACCTCGCAAACGCGGGAGACCGACAAAGCAAAAAAATATATATATATATATATATATATATATATATATATATATATATATATATATATATATTATCCCTAGGGATAGGGGATTAAGAATACCTCCCACGTATTCCCTGCATGTCGTAGAAGGCGACTAAAAGGGGAGGGAGTGGGGGGCTGGAAATCCTCCCCTCTCGTTTTTTATTTTTTTTAATTTTCCAAAAGAAGGAACAGAGGGGGCCAGGTGAGGATATTCCAAAAAAGGCCCAGTCCTCTGTTCTTAACGCTACCTCGCTAACGCGGGAAATGGTGAATAGTTTAAAAGAAAGAAAGAAATATATATATATATATATATCCCTGGGGATAGGGGAGAAAGAATACTTCCCACGCATTCCTTACGTGTCATAGAAGGCGACTAAAGGGGACGGGAGTGGGGGGCTGGAAACTCTCGCCTCCTTGTATTTTAACTTTCTAAAGGGGGAAACAGAAGGAGTCATGCGGGGAGTGCTCATCCTCCTTGAAGGCTCAGATTGGGGTGTCTAAATGTATGTAGATGTAACCAAGGTGAGAAAAAATGGATAGATAGGTAGTATGTTTGAGGAAAGGAACCTGGATGTTTTGGCTCTGAGTGAAACGAAGCTCAAGGGTAAAGGGGAAGAGTGGTTTGGGAATGTCTTGGGAGTAAAGTCAGGGGTTAGTGAGAGGACGAGAGCAAGGGAAGGAGTAGCACTACTCCTGAAACAGGAGTGGTGGGAGTATGTGATAGAGTGTAAGAAAGTAAACTCTAGATTGATATGGGTAAAACTGAAAGTGGATGGAGAGAGATGAGTGATTATTAGTGCATATGCACCTGGGAATGAGAAGAAAGATCATGAGAGGCAAGTGTTTTGGGAGCAGCTGAATGAGTGTGTTATTAGTTTTGATGCATGAGACTGGGTTATAGTGATGGGTGATTTGAATGCAAAGGTGAGTAACATGGCAGTTGAGGGAATAATTTGTGTACATGGGATGATCAGTGTTGTAAATGGAAATGGTGAAGAGCTTGTAGACTTATGTGCTGAAAAAGGACTGGTGATTGGGAATACCTGGTTTAAAAAGAAAGATATACATATAAATAATTATATGGATGTAAGTAGAAGAGATGGCCAGAGAGCGTTGTTGGATTATGTGTAAATTGATAAGCGTGCGAAAGAGAGTTTTGGATGTTAATGTGCTGAGAGGTGCAACTGAAGGTATGTCTGATCATTATCTTGTGGAGGCAACAGTGAAGATTTGTAGAGGTTTTCAGAAAAGAAGAGAGAATGTTGGGGTGAAGAGAGTGGTGAGAGTAAGTGAGCTTGGGAAGGAGACTTGTGTGAGGAAGTACCAGGAGAGACTGTGTACAGAATGGGAAAAAGGTGAGAACAAAGGACGTAAGTGGAGTGGAGGAGGAATGGGATTTATTTAGGGAAGCAGTGATGGCTTGTGCAAAAGATGCTTGTGGCATGAGAAGCGTGGGAGGTTGGCAGATTAGGAAGGGTATTGAGTGGTGGGATGAAGAAGTAAGATTATTAGGGAAAAAGAAGAAAGAGGTATTTGGACGATTTTTGCAGGGAAATAATGCAAATGAGTGGGAGATGTATAATAGAAAGAGGCAGGAGGTCAAGAGAAAGGTGGAAGTGGTGAAAAAGAGGGAAATGAGAGTTTGGGTGAGAGTGTATCATTATATTTTAGGGAGAATAAAAGATGTTTTGGAAGGAGGTAAATAAAGTGTTAAGACAAGGAACAAATGGGAACATCAGTGAAGGGGACAAATGGGGAGGTGATAACAGGTAGTGGTGATGTGAGAAGGAGATGAAGTGAGTATTTTGAAGATTTGTTGAATGGGTTTGATGATAGAGTGGCAGATATAGGGTGTTTTAGTCGAGGCAGTGTGCAAAGTGGGGTTAGGGAGAATGATTTGGTAAACAGAGAAGAGGTAGTAAAAGCTTTACAGAAGATGAAAGCTGGCAAGGCAGCGGGTTTGGATGGTATTGCAGTGGAATTAATTAAAAAAGGTGGTGACTATATTGTTGACTGGTTGGTAAGGTTATTTAATGTATGTATGACTCATGGGGAGGTGCCTGAGGATTGGCGGAATGCTTGCATAGTGCCATTGTACAAAGGCAAAGGGGATAAAAGTGAGTGCTCAAATTTACAGAGGTATAAGTTTGTTGAGTATTCCTGGTAAATTATATGGGAGGTTATTGATTGGGAGGGTGAAGGCATATACAGAGCATCAGATTGGGGAAGAGCAGTGTGGTTACAGAAGTGGTAGAGGATGTGTTGATTAGGTGTTTGCTTTGAAGAATGTATGTGAGAAATACTTAGAAAAGCAAACGGATTTGTATGTAGCATTTCTGGATCTGGAGAAGGCATATGATAGAATTGATAGAGATGCTCTGTGGAAGATATTAAGAATATATGGTGTGGGAGGCAAGTTGTTAGAAGCAGTGAAAAGTTTTTATCGAGGATGTAAGGCATGTGTACGTGTAGGAAGAGAGGAAAGTGATTGGTTCTCAGCGAATGTTGGTTTGCGGCAGGGATGCGTAAAGTCTCCATGGTTGTTTAATTTGTTTATGGATGGGGTTGTTAAGGAGGTGAATGCAAGAGTTTTTGGAAAGAGGGGCAAGTATGCAGTCTGTTGTGGATGAGAGAGCTTGGGAAGTGTGTCAGTTGTTGTTTGCTGATGATACAGCGTTGGTGGCTGATTCGGGAGAGAAACTGCAGAAGCTGGTGACTGAGTTTGGTAAAGTGTGTGTAAGAAGAAAGCTGAGAGTAAATGTGAATAAGAGCAAAGTTATTAGGTACAGTAGGGTTGAGGGACAACTCAGTTGGGAGGTACATTTGAATGGAGAAAAACTGAAGGAAGTGAAGTGTTTTAGATATCTGGGAGTGGATTTGGCATCAAATGGAACCATGGAAGTGGAAATGAATTATAGGGTGGGGGTGGTGGCAAAAGTTCTGGGAGCGTTAAAGAATGTGTGGAAGTCGTGAATGTTATCTTGGAAAGCAAAAATGGGTATGTTTGAAGGAATAGTGGTTCCAACAATGTTATATGGTTGTGAGGCGTGGGCTATAGATAGAGTGGTGCAGAGGAGGGTGGATGTGCTGGAAATGAGATGTTTGAGGACAATATGTGGTGTGAGGTGGTTTGATTAAGTAATGAAAGGGTAAGGGAGATGTGTGGTGGTAAAAAGAGTGTGAATGAGAGAGGAGAAGAGGGTGTTTTGTAATGGCTTGGTCACATGGAGAGAATGAGTGAGGAAAGATTGACCAAGAGGATATATGTGTCGGAGGTGGAGGGAACGAGGAGAAGTGGGAGACCAAATTGGAGGTGGAAAGATGAAGTGAAAAAGATTTTGTGTGATTGGGGCCTGAACATGCAGGAGGGTGAAAGGCGTGCACGGAATAAAGTGAATTGGAACGATGTGGTATACCGGCATCGAAGTGCTGTCATTGGATTGAACCAGGGCATGTGAAGCATCTGAGGTAAACCATGGAAAGTTTTGAAGGGCCTGGATGTGGAAAGGGAGCTGTGGTTTCGGTGCATTATACATGATAGCTAGAGACTTAGTGTGAATGAATGTGGCCTTTGTTGTCTTTTCCTAGTGCCACCTCGTGCACATGCGGGGTGAGGGGGTTGGTATTTCATTATGTGACGGGGTGGCACCAGGAATGAAGAAGGGCAGACAGTATGAATTATGTACATGTTTATGTATGTACATGTCTCTGTGTGCATATATATGTATTAGTTGAGATGTCTAAGTGTGTATATGTGTGTGTGTGGATGTGTATGTATATACATGTGTATGTGGGTTGGTTGGGCCATTCTTTTGTCTGTTTCCTTGCCTACCTCGCTAACGCGGGAGACAGTTACAAAGTATGATAGATGAAAATAAGATATATATATATATTTTTTTTTTTTTGCTTTGTCGCTGTCTCCTGCATTTGCAAGGTAGCGCAAGGAAACAGACGAAAGAAATGGCCCAACCCACCCCCATACACATGTGTACACATACGTCCACACACGCAAATATACATACCTACACAGCTTTCCATGGTTTACCCCAGACGCTTCACATGCCCTGATTCAATCCACTGACAGCACGTCAACCCCGGTATACCACATTGATCCAATTCACTCTATTCCTTGCCCTCCTTTCACCCTCCTGCATGTTCAGGCCCCGATCACACAAAATCTTTTTCACTCCATCTTTCTACCTCCAGTTAGGTCTCCCACTTCTCCTCGTTCCCTCCACCTCCGACACATATATCCTCTTGGTCAATCTTTCCTCACTCATTCTCTCCATGTGCCCAAACCATTTCAAAACACCCTCTTCTGCTCTCTCAACCACGCTCTTTTTATTTCCACACCTCTTTTACCCTTACGTTACTTACTCGATCAAACCACCTCACACCACACATTGTCCTCAAACATCTCATTTCCAGCACATCCATCCTCCTGCGCACAACTGTATCCATAGCCCACGCCTCGCAACCATACAACATTGTTGGAACCACTATTCCTTCAAACATACCCATTTTTGCTTTCCGAGATAATGTTCTCGACTTCCACACATTCTTCAAGGCTCACAGGATTTTCGCCCCCTCCCCCACCCTATGATCCACTTCCGCTTCCATGGTTCCATCCGCTGCCAGATCCACTCCCAGATATCTAAAACACTTTACTTCCTCCAGTTTTTCTCCATTCAAACTTACCTCCCAATTGACTTGACCCTCAACCCTACTGTACCTAATTACCTTGCTCTTATTCACATTTACTCTTTACTTTCTTCTTTCACACACTTTACCAAACTCAGTCACCAGCTCCTGCAGTTTCTCACATGAATCAGCCACCAGCGCTGTATCATCAGCGAACAACAACTGACTCACTTCCCAAGCTCTCTCATCCCCAACAGACTTCATACTTGCCCCTCTTTCCAAAACTCTTGCATTCACCTCCCTAACAACCCCATCCATAAACAAATTAAACAACCATGGAGACATCACACACCCCTGCCGCAAACCTACATTCACTGAGAACCAATCACTTTCCTCTCTTCCTACACGTACACATGCCTTACATCCTCGATAAAAACTTTTCACTGCTTCTAACAACTTGCCTCCCACACCATATATTCTTAATACCTTCCACAGAGCATCTCCATCAACTCTTATCATATGCCTTCTACAGATCCATAAATGCTACATACAAATCCATTTGCTTTTCTAAGTATTTCTCACATACATTCTTCAAAGCAAACACCTGATCCACACATCCTTTACCACTTCTGAAACCATACTGCTCTTCCCCAATCTGATGCTCTGTACATGCCTTCACCCTCTCAATCAATACCCTCCCATATAATTTACCAGGAATACTCAACAAACTTTTTTTTTTGCTTTGTCGCTGTCTCCCGCATTTGCGAGGTAGCGCAAGGAAACAGACGAAAGAAATGGCCCAACCCACCCCCATACACATGTATATACATACGTCCACACACCCAAATATACATACCTACACAGCTTTCCATGGTTTACCCCAGACGCTTCACATGCCCCGATTCAATCCACTGACAGCACGTCAACCCCGGTATAACATAGCTCCAATTCACTCTATTCCTTGCCCTCCTTTCACCCTCCTGCATGTTCAGGCCCCGATCACACAAAATCTTTTTCACTCCATCTTTCCACCTCCAATTTGGTCTCCCTCTTCTCCTCGTTCCCTCCACCTCCGACACATATATCCTCTTGGTCAATCTTTCCTCACTCATTCTCTCCATGTGCCCAAACCATTTCAAAACACCCTCTTCTGCTCTCTCAACCACGCTCTTTTTATTTCCACACATCTCTCTTACCCTTACGTTACTTACTCGATCAAACCACCTCACACCACACATTGTCCTCAGACATCTCATTTCCAGCACATCCATCCTCCTGCGCACAACTCTATCCATAGCCCACACCTCGCAACCATACAACATTGTTGGAACCACTATTCCTTCAAACATACCCATTTTTGCTTTCCGAGATAATGTTCTCGACTTCCACACATTCTTCAAGGCTCCCAGAATTTTCGCCCCCTCCCCCACCCTATGATCCACTTCCGCTTCCATGGTTCCATCCGCTGCCAGATCCACTCCCAGATATCTAAAACACTTCACTTCCTCCAGTTTTTCTCCATTCAAACTCACCTCCCAATTGACTTGACCCTCAACCCTACTGTACCTAATAACCTTGCTCTTATTCACATTTACTCTTAACTTTCTTCTTTCACACACTTTACCAAACTCAGTCACCAGCTTCTGCAGTTTCTCACATGAATCAGCCACCAGCGCTGTATCATCAGCGAACAACAACTGACTCACTTCCCAAGCTCTCTCATCCCCAACAGACTTCATACTTGCCCCTCTTTCCAAAGCTCTTGCATTCACCTCCCTAACAACCCCATCCATAAACAAATTAAACAACCATGGAGACATCACACACCCCTGCCGCAAACCTACATTCACTGAGAACCAATCACTTTCCTCTCTTCCTACACGTACACATGCCTTACATCCTCGATAAAAACTTTTCACTGCTTCTAACAACTTGCCTCCCACACCATATATTCTTAATACCTTCCACAGAGCATCTCTATCAACTCTATCATATGCCTTCTCCAGATCCATTAATGCTACATACAAATCCATTATACCTCTATAATTTGAGCACTCACTCTTATCCCCTTTGCCTTTGTACAATGGCACTATGCACGCATTCTGCCAATCCTCAGGCACCTCACCATGAGTCATACATACATTAAACAACCTTACCAACCAGTCAATAATACAGTCACCCCCTTTTTTAATAAATTCCACTGCAATACCATCCAAACCTGCTGCCTTGCCGGCTTTCATCTTCCGCAAAGCTTTTACTACCTCTTCTCTGTTTACCAAATCATTTTCCCTAACCCTCTCACTTTGCACACCACCTCGACGAAAACACCCTATATCTGCCACTCTATCATCAAACACATTCAACAAACCTTCAAAATACTCATTCCATCTCCTTCTCACATCACCACTACTTGTTATCACCTCCCCATTTGCACCCTTCACTGAAATTCCCATTTGCTCCCTTGTCTTACGCACTTTATTTACCTCCTTCCAGAACATCTTTTTATTCTCCCTAAAATTTAATGATACCCTTTCACCCCAACTCTCATTTGCCCTCTTTTTCACCTCTTGCACCTTTCTCTTGACCTCCTGTCTCTTTCTTTTATACATCTCCCACTCAATTGCATTTTTTCCCTGCAAGAATCGTCCAAATGCCTCTCTCTTCTCTTTCACTAATAATCTTACTTCTTCATCCCACCACTCACTACCCATTGTCGCTGTCTCCCGCGTTTGAGAGGTAGCGCAAGGAAACAGACGAAAGAAATGGTCCAACCCACCCCATACACAATGCATATACATACACGTCCACACACGCAAATATACATACCTATACATTTCAATGTACATATATATATACACACAGACACATACATATATACCCATGCACACAATTCACACTGTCTGCCTTTATTCATTCCCATTGCCACCTCGCCACACATGGAATACTATCCCCCTCCCCCCTCATGTGTGCGAGGTAGCACTAGGAAAAGACAACGAAGGCCCCATTTGTTCACACTCAGTCTCTAGCTGTCATGCAATAATGCCCGAAACCACAGCTCCCTTTCCACATCCAGGCCCCACACAACTTTCCATGGTTTACCTCAGACGCTTCACATGCCCTGATTCAATCCACTGACAGCACGTCAACCCCGGTATACCACATCGATCCAATTCACTCTATTCCTTTCCATCCTTTCATCCTCCTGCATGTTCAGGCCCCAATCACACAAAATCTTTTTCACTCCATCTTTCCACCTCCAATTTGGTCTACTTCTCCTCCTTGTTCCTACACCTCTGACACATATATTCTCTTTGTCAAACTTTCCTCACTCATTCTCTCCATGTGTCCAAACCATTTCAACACACCCTCTTCTGCTCTCTCAACCACCATATTTTTATTAACACACACATCTCTCACCCTTTCATTACTTATTCCATCAAACCTCCAAGCACCACATATTATCCAACACATCCACCTTATGCCTTACAACCATATGATATTGTTGGAACTTCTATTCCTTCAAACCTACCCATTTTTGCTCTCCGAGATAATGTTCTCTTTTTCCACACATCATTATTGCTCCCAGAAGTTTCGCCCCCTCCCCCATCCTGTGACTCACTTCTGCTTCCATGGTTCCATTTGCTGCTAAACCCACTCCCAGGTATCAAAAACACTTCAGTTCCTCCAATTTTTCTTTAGTCAAACTTACATCCCATCTAACTTGTCCCTCAACCCTGCTGAACCTAACAGTCTTGCTCTTATTCACATTTACTCTCAAGTTTCTCCTTTCACACTCTTTTCCAAACTCAATCACCAACTTCTGCAGTTTCTCACTTGAATCAGCATCAGTGCTGTATCTTCGGCAAACTGCAACTAACTCACTTCCGAAGCCCTCTCATCCCCAAAAGACTGCAGACTTGCCCCTTCTCTCCAGAACTCTTGCATTTACCTTCCAGACCACCCCATCCATAAACAAATTAAAGAACCATCGCTACATTTTACACCCCTGCCACAGACCAACCTTTACTGGGAACCAATCACTTTCCTCTCTTCCTACTCGTACACATGCCTTACATCCTTGATAAAATCTTTTCACTGCTTCTTGCAGCTTACCTCCCACACCATATACTCTTAAGACCTTCCATAAAGTGTATCTATCAGCCCTATCATATGCCTTCTCCAGATCCATAAATGCTGCATAAAAACCATCTGATTTTCTGTGTATTTCTTGCTCACATTCTTCAAAGCAGACACCTGATCCACACATCCTTTACCACTTCTGAAATCACATTGCTCCTCCCCAGTCTGATGCTCTTTACATGCCTTCACCTTCTCAATCAATACCCTCCCATGCAATTTCCCAGAATTACTCAACAAACTTATGCCTCTGTAATTTGAATTCTCACCTTTATCCCCTCTGCCTTTCTACAGTGGCACTATACATGTATTCTGCCAACCCTCAGACATTTCATCATGATCCATACATACATTGGATATCCTTACCAACCAATCAACAACACAATCACCCTCTTTCATAATAAATTCAACTGCAGTGCCATCGAATCCTGTTGCCTTGCTGGATTTCACCTTCTGCAAAGCTTTCACCACCTCTTCTCTCTAAACCAAATCATTCTTCCTGACTCTCACTTTGCACACCACCCTGACCAAACACCCTACATCTGCCACTCTATCATCAAATACATTCAACAGACTTTTGAAATACTCACTCCATCTTCTCATTTCATCATTACCTGTATCACTTCTCCCTTGCCCCCTTCATTAATATTCCCATTTGTTCTCTTTTCTTATGCCTGTTATTTACCTTAAAGTTTATTGGTACTCTCTCACCCCAACTCTCATTTGCCCTCTTTTTCCACCCTTGCACTTTCCTCTTGATCTCCTGTTACTTTCTTTTATACATATCCATCATTTGCACTCCTTCCTTGTAAGTATCGTCCAAATGCCTCTCTTTTCTCTTTCACTAACTACTTTTCTTCTTCATCCCACCACTCACTATCCTTTCTAATCTGCCCTCCTCCCAGTTTTCTCATGCTACATGCATCTTTTGCACATGCCATCACTGCTTCCCTAAATACATTCCTCACACACTCCCCTCACCCCATTTGCTCTCAACTTTTGCCACTCTACACCCAATCTCTCCTGGTATTTCCTCACACAAGTCTCCCTTCAAAGCTCACTTACTCTCACCACTCTCTTCTTCCCTACATTTTCTCTTCTCTTTGGAAAACCTCTACAAATCTTCACCTTTGCTTCCACAAAATGGTGATCAGACATCCCACCAGCTGCCCCTCTAAGCACATTAACATCCAAAAGTCTCTCTTTTACATGCTTATCAATTAACACGTAATCCAATAATGCCCTATGACCATCTGTTCTACCCACATATGTATCCTTATGTATATATCTCATTTTAAACTAGGTATTCTCTATCACCAGTCTTTTTCAGCACACAAAGGCACAAGATCTTCACCATTTCTATTCACAACACCCGTGCACACCAATTATACCCTCAACTGCCACATTACGTATTTCCACATTTAAACCACCCATTACTAATACCCGATCTCATGCACCAGAGTTGCTGACACACACACTCAGCTGCTCCCAAAACACTTGCCTCTCATGATCTTTCTTCTCATGACCAGGTACATAAGCACCAATAATCACACATCTCTCCCCATCTACATTAATCTAGAATTTACTTTCTTACACTCTGTCACACACTCTCATAACTCCTGCTTCAGGAGTAGTGCTACTCCTTCATTAGGTCATATCCTCTCTCCAATCCCTGACATTACCCTTCTGAACTACTTGCAGAGATTGGTAGACTATTAGCCACCATTAGTGACCAAGATACAGCAGTTGCACAGTTGGTCTGTGTAAACTACCTTATACATGATTCCTGGTACATGTTATGCAAATCATAACATGACTGACTGTTTTGAAGGTTGATCTTTTTATGTATCTAGTATGTTTGGGGTAGGTATGGATGAATGGGAGGTAAGGCATATGCAATTCGCAGATGACATGCCTCTGGTGATAGACTCTAGTGAGAAACTACAAATGTCATTGTATTGAGTTTGGGAGAGGAGAGTGTGGGAAAGGAGGGAGTTGAGAGTTAATATGGATGAAATTAGTTTATGAAGTTTAGGAAGGTTGTGTGACAGGTTGAGTTGATTTTGAATGGAGGGAATGTGGAAAATATAAGAGTGTTTTAGTAAACTAGGAGTAGATGGTAGAGCATGGGTGATGGGGCAAATGTCTTGGGTGCATTGATGAGTTTGTATAAAGATAGGTATTTTATGCTATAGTAGTCCTGACAGTGCTGTATGGGTGTGAATTATGGGTCCTAGATGTAAAAGGGTGGATGTGTTGAATGTGAATGCTTTAGGACAGTATGTGGTGTGAAGAGGGTTGATTAAGGAACAGTTTAAGATAGAGGTGTAGTAGTGTGTCGTGGGATTAAGAGAGTTGAATAGGATGTGCTGAATTGGTCTTGAAATATAGAGAGGATGAGGGAAGAGAAATAGACTGGCTGAAAAGATACATGTCAGAACTGGGGTGGGGAGACTGAGGAAATGGAATGATAGAGTGAAAGAGGCTTATACATGTCAGAACTGGGGTGGGGAGACTGAGGAAATGGAATGATAGAGTGAAAGAGGCTTTTGAGTTATGAGGGTCTGTACATGCAAGAGGGTGAGAAACATGCATTGGGCAGAGAAAATTGGTGATATGGTATACAAGGAGTGATGTGCTATCATTAGGCTGAACAAGGGCATATGAAGTGTTCTGGGGAAACCACAGAAACATCTGTAGGGCTTAACTGTTCACAGGAGGCTCCATTTTTGGTGCACTATACATGAAAGTAGAGAATGGATTGAATAAATGAGGCCAATCTTTATTTGTTCCTGGTGCTACCTTGCTAACATTTGAAACAAAAAACTATGAAAAAGAATAAGAATATGAATTCTTTTCAGCTCTTTTGCATTTCCAAGGGTGTATGAGTTGTTATCTAAGCTTGTATCTTAATTCTCAGATGTCATAACTGTGAAATGTTGCTGTTTGAGCTTTCAGTATAAGGGCCTTGGTTTATTAGAAAATGTACCCTGTATTCTGGGGAATCTTTAGCAGAAGGGTGTGCTGTATAGAGGGGATTTTTTATCTTTTTTTGTGTGTGTCAATTGCACAGCATAGTAAGACACTTAGGGACTGCTTAGTCCATCGTCATCATAATTATTTTTGTTTAGGCATCTGACCAGCCATCTGTCACTGGTATTCATTATTATTTAGTGAAGATGCTTTTGACCCGACTCAAAAAGTATCTGGTAAAATGTATATGTTGGTTTCCCAGTATCTGAAGGATTGATAAGCATAAAACCCATATCTGTTGTATGGATTTTGCCCAAGTTATACCCATTACAAAAAATTTAATCTGGAACATAACTAGCCTATAATTAGAAGATATGAACTGATCCATGAAGGTTGGGTAAAACACATCAGACTGTATACTTATACAGTTAACCTTCATCCAAAGAATTGAATGACATATGTAGCATATCCCCTCTTAAGCTTTTGCCTCAGTTGTCAGATTTGTAAAGCTTAAACTTGGAACTTAACCTGGCTCAGAATTTGGAAGAAGGAAAAAAAAATCCTACGTTGGCTGTGGAGTGTAATACATATGCTCTTGATATTTTTGAATGGTTCCACCCATTCTTTCCAGATGGCAAGTTTACAATGGAACATACATTTTTTAAACAATAATTTCACCCATTTGTATGTTGATATCAAAAATTATGCTGCAGTGCAGGAGACACAAGTGGAAAACTCTTTTTGCTACAATTATTAATTTTTTTCACAAAAGATGTGTTTCCTTTGCAGGCAGTTTGCTAAGGAAACATTAGGCGTTATCCCAGTAATTGATACCCCACCAGATTCTCCTGCCTGGTAAGTCATGAATATGGGTTTTGAACAAGGTTCATTAACATTTTGTTTACTGAGTTTGGTGCTGTAAGGAGTGAGAAAATTCATTTTTCTTTCCATCATACTTATCGCTGCTTCTTGCATGACTAGGAACACATGAAGAAAAGCCATATTCATTCATATCTGTTCTCTAGCTGTCATTTGCATTTCTGTGAAAGATGAGCCCCCTAACCACAACCAAGCCCTGCAGACATTTCCATGGTATTCCTCTGCAGCTTCATATGACCTGGTTCAGTTCGTTGACAGCATATCAATCCCAGTAAACCACATTATTCCGATTCACTGTATCCCATGCATGCTTTCCTCTCTCCTCCATTTTCGGACCCCAATCACTCAAAATCTTTTTCACTCCATAGATATGAGAGAGTTGTAGTAGTAAGAGATGTGTGAGAGACCTGAAGAGAGTGTGCTGAAATGGCTAAGGCATATGGAGAGGTTGAATGAGGAAAGGATGACTGAGAGGATGTACATGTCAGAAGTGGAGGAAATATGGAAAAGGATAAAACCAAGGAGGCGGGGAAAAGATGGAATGAAGGATGCTTTGAAAGCTTTGGGCTTGAATGTGTAGGTGGGTGTGAGGCATGCAAGGCATACAGCAAATTGGAGTGATTTGATTTATTGGGGATGGCATACTGTTGTTGGGGTGACCAGAGCATGTGAAGTGGTTGAGGGAACCTACTGAAAGGCCTGTGGGACCTGACTGTGGATAAGAGGCTATAGTTTTGGTGCATTATACATAACAATTAGAGGGTGGAAAGGAGTGATTGAGGCCATTTCTTGACCTTTTCCTGGTGCTACCTCACTGATGCCTGAAATGGCTAACCATCTATATTGTCTGTTTCTCTGACACCAATTCTCTTTGGGAATTCCCTCAAAGGGGTGGCCACAGCAAAAGAGTCTCCATACCTGTTGAACTCCAGTGCCACTTCTTGGCCTATAGTGCCTCACCCTTAATAACCACTAGTAGAGGGCAGCTCTAGCACAGTTTTCAGAGGCTCCTACCCAATTTTCCAACATACTACCTTTACCTAATGCTCCCAGCTAATCTTCCTACCTACTACTTCTACCTAATGCTCCTGTCTAATGTTCCTACTTTCTAATTTTATATATTGCCCCAACCATTTTGCCAAAAGGCAGGGCTAACACTTAGCACTTACCACAGAAGAATCAAGCCTTAGGAAGAATGAGCTTTGTGAGTTAAGTGTTGTCAGGTGTGACAAGGAGAGATTGCATAATTGTGACAGAATGCCAGCATTCCACATGTGGGTGAGGCAAATAGAAAAGACAGGTACCTTGGTCAAAGGAATGCTAATTGCCAACAACTGAAATGCTGGCTTACTATACATCCGTCACTGACCCTCCCGATACCCGGGTGGGTAGTACTGGTAATACACCGCCCTGGTTGGTGGCTGCCTACTAACTGTTTACCCATATCTCTGATGCCTGTTCCCACTGGAACATGGCAATAGAATCTTCATAACCAGTGAATTCCAGTGTCACCTCAAACTTTTAGGGTCTCACCCTTAAGAAGCCACTGGCAGGGGGCAACTCTTGCTCAGGGTTTGCAGAGGCTCTTATCTGATGTTCCCACTGTTTACTTCTACCTGATGCTCCTACCATCTACTACCCACTAACATGTGTAAATAAAAAAATATTGAAGAAGAGTTTCTGTGGGCAGTGCCACATGGTGGATAAGGAGTGCTAGGGGAAAGGTAACTTTCAGATGTTGTAAACCCTGCCTCTAATCCCTGGTTGAGACCAGTTGATGGATATTCTGATGATATCAGTGACATATCTCCATTTGAACCTCCAAGAAGTGAAGAACCAACTTAATTTTACCATACTTACCTGAGCTTCTGGATGATTTCTTTCTACTAACCTTTGCTCATTATCTGCAGTCAAAGGTTGTACCCCCTTCATAATGATTCTCACAGGCTTTCACAACAGTGATATATATTTTACAGTGATATATATTGTACTTGCAGGACTCCTTTTCCCATTTTATGAACCAATGAAATATTGTTTAGTGTGTAGTTTCCAGTGCCCTCTCTTTTTCAATTTGATTTCCTATCTGATATTTTACTTCCTCAGCAATCACACAGTCAGAATCAAGCATAACATGATCACATTTTGAAAGTGTTGTATCATATCTGATATTTTAGTTTCCATGTTGCTATGTGTGTTTGTGTGTGTGTGTGTGTGTGTGTGTGTCAAGATTGCCAAGGCTAAGCTGAGCACAGGCTGTTGCCAATGATAGCCCATTTTGGTATGTCATTACTGGCTTGGACTAGATTTGTGTGCTCAGGGGACCAGTATTGACACAAAGTGGCCCATGTTATTTAGTGAGATTTCAGATGGATATGTGTATTGTGTCAAAGGTGATGAATTGCTTCATCCCAAAGGAATTCAGTTCATGATCTTACTACAGTTATTTAAAAAAAAGAAGTTAAGTGTTGTCAATTGTTGTTTGTGGCAAGGAGAGATTGTATGTTTATGGACAGAATACTAGCAGTGTACGTGTGGTTGAGGCAGAAAGGAAGGATAGGTACCTGGGTCAAAGGAGTGCAATTTGAAAATCATTGAAGTGCTGGCTCACTATGTAACCAACACTAACCTTACCAATCTCCAGGCAGGTAGTAATGATAATATATCTCCCTGCTTGGTGGCTACCTGCCAACTAATGTTTTCTTTTTCTTTAAATGTTACATGATAATGTGTTCTCTTTAAGTGGAGGCAATCTTAATCCTTAAAAGTAAAGAATTTTAAATTATCTGATTGAACTTGTTAGATTTTCATTAATTACAAGACTCAACTCAGATGGTTCCTAAATTAATCAAAGAAAAATAAAGAGAATAAATCATCTACCTCAACCACACGTGCACTGCTAGTATTCTGTCCATAAACATACAATCTCTCCTTGCCACAAACAACAATTGACAACACTTAACTAACACATCTTATTCTTTGCAACTCTTAGATTTTCCTGCAGTGAACACTTTATGCTAGCCCTGCCTTTTGGCAGAATGTAGGAACAATAGATAGAAGTAGTAGGTGGTTGTTAAGTTGCACTCCTCTGACCCAGGTAGCTGTTCTTTTCTTTCTGCCTCACCCACTCTTGGACTTCTGGCATTCTGTCCACAAATACAAAATCTTTCCTTGTCACACATAACACTTGACAGCACATAACTCACACAGCTCATTCCTCGTAACTCTAGATTTTCTTATGGTAAGCGCTATTTGCTACCCCTGCCTTTTGGCAAAATGGTAGTAGTTAGAAACATTAGGCAGGAGCATTGGTAGAAGTAATTAGTAGGAACATTAGGTAGGAGCCTCTGCAAACAATGTGAGGCAGTAAAGGCTATGAAAGCAGCTCTGGAGTTCACTAGTTATGGAGACTATTGCCATAGCCACCCTCTTGAGGGAGTTTCAGAATGGAACAGGCATCAGAGATAGATAGGAGTGTTAAACATGAGCTTTAGGAAGTTGTATGTTAGAGCATTAGCTTGGAGCATTAGGTAGAAGTAGTAGGTTGTAACAGGCAGGAATATTTTGTTGACACTTTAGGTAGAAATGTTGGTAGGAACTTGAGGTAGGAACCTCTGAAAACACTGCACTAGAGTTGCCTGTTAAGGGTAAGGCATTGAAGGCTAAGAAGTAACACTGGAGTTCAGCAGTTATGGAGACTTTGCTGTGGCCACTCCCTTTAGGGAGTTCCCAAAGGGAATGGGTGTCATTTATATAGATAGATTGATTATTTCTTTATTGTTGGAACTGTGGGTTGAACTAAGCTGAAGGTCTTGGGTGCTGATGGAGAGTGAGTTTTCCGCCAGAGTTTTCTAATTAAGTAACTGCAGTGTTTGGTGTTTTACCAATAATTTGCTGCTTTATGTATATGTGAAAGAAGAAAGTTAAGAGTAAATGTGAATAAGAGCAAGGTTATTAGGTACAGTAGGGTTGAGGGTCAAGTCAATTGGGAGGTGAGTTTGAATGGAGAAAAACTGGAGGAAGTGAAGTGTTTTAGATATCTGGGAGTGGATCTGGCAGCGGATGGAACCATGGAAGCGGAAGTGGATCATAGGGTGGGGGAGGGGGCGAAAATTCTGGGAGCCTTGAAGAATGTGTGGAAGTCGAGAACATTATCTCGGAAAGCAAAAATGGGTATGTTTGAAGGAATAGTGGTTCCAACAATGTTGTATGGTTGCGAGGCGTGGGCTATGGGTAGAGTTGTGCGCAGGAGGATGGATGTGCTGGAAATGAGATGTTTGAGGACAATGTGTGGTGTGAGGTGGTTTGATCGAGTAAGTAACGTAAGGGTAAGAGAGATGTGTGAAAATAAAAAGAGCGTGGTTGAGAGAGCAGAAGAGGGTGTTTTGAAATGGTTTGGGCACATGGAGAGAATGAGTGAGGAAAGATTGACCAAGAGGATATATGTGTCGGAGGTGGAGGGAACGAGGAGAAGAGGGAGACCAAATTGGAGGTGGAAAGATGGAGTGAAAAAGATTTTGTGTGATCGGGGCCTGAACATGCAGGAGGGTGAAAGGAGGGCAAGGAATAGAGTGAATTGGAGCGATGTGGTATACCGGGGTTGACGTGCTGTCAGTGGATTGAATCAAGGCATGTGAAGCGTCTGGGGTAAACCATGGAAAGCTGTGTAGGTATGTATATTTGCGTGTGTGGACGTATGTATATACATGTGTATGGGGGTGGGTTGGGCCATTTCTTTCGTCTGTTCCCTTGCGCTACCTCGCAAACGCGGGAGACAGAAAAAAAAAAAAAAAAAATGTATATTAAATAGATTAGGGTGCTTCTGTATCAGTAATGTTTCTCTCATACCTCTTTTTTTCTTTCTTCTGATCATTATGTTTTCTTTTAAATGCTGCCTGGCTTGTGGGTGCACCACATGTCTTCCACTTGGTGGATTACTGATTTCCTTTTCATACTTGATTGCTGTTTCCCGCATTAGCAAGGTAATGCCAGGAACAGACGAAGAAAGGTTGCATCTACTCACATTCATTCTTTAGCTTTTATATGTAATGCACTGAAACCACAGCTCCCTATCCACAACCAGGCCCCACAGACCTACCCATGGTTTACCCTGGATGCTTCATATACCCTGGATCAGTCCATTGACATCACGCTGACCACAGTATACCACATTGTTCCAATTTATGCTGTTCCGTATACCCCTTTCACCCTCCTGTATGTTCAGGCCCGAATTGCTCAGAGTTGTTTTCACTTCATCCTTCCATCTCCAATTTGGTCTCCCCATTCTCCTTGCTCCCTTCACCTCTGACACATATATCCTCTCTGTCAACCTTTCCTCACTCATTCTCTCTATATTTCCAGACCATTTCTCTCAACCACACTTTTTTTTATTACCACACATCTCTCTTACCCTTTCATTACTTACTCGATCAAACTACCTTACATCACATATTGTATTCAGACATTTCATTTCCAACACATGCACCCTTTGCCACATAGCCTTATCTCAGGCCTGTTCCTCACATCTATATAATGTTGGCTCAACTATTCCTTTAAACATATCCATTTTTGCCCTCCCAGATAGTGTTCTCACCATACATTCTTCAGCACTCCCAGCCTCTCCCTCCCACCTTCTCTAAGAGGTGGGAGTTTAACACTTGCGGGTCCTCATCTCTTGAACAGTCCCTGTAATTCAGCTATTTGATTTCTGATGTTGTCTGCATTAACCATGTATTCAGTCATTTCATTACATTTGGTCACCACTTTTGTGTTATAGAAATACTTCCTCACATCTTTTTTGACAAGTGTTTTGCTTAATTTCATGTTATGGCCACTAGTTGTTTTATTCCAGTATCTTTCAAAGAACTGTTCAGTGTCTTCATCATCCACTTGTTTTAAAAACTTGAGGGTTGTGATTTTTTGAGGTGGGCAGATTTAAAACCTCTAACCTTTCCCTGTAACTCAGTTGTCTTAATTTTGGTACCATCATTGATACTCTCTTCTGGACCTTTTGTGTTTGATTTGTTCATTTTGGGCTATGTATGATGGGAACAGCTTGCTCATATTCCCTTACCTTTGAACTTAAAATGTTATTCAAATATTTGCTATCAAACAGTTGGTCTCCTTTTATGTTCTAAAATGGAACTGTGGTGACAGGTTAGGCACAGTGTTCACTCACAAGTTTTTCTCACAGACAGATTCCTGCCAGATGATAATGATGATATCAAGGCCTTCTTTCAAGGTGACTCATCCTCCTTACTTTATACTTACTTGGGATAAACTTTATTAACCAAGTATGAGACTAACTTCAGAGTTTGTCAATGTTCCCTGGTATGTTGATGCACTTGTTCGTGCTTTTCACTTCCCTTGTGATCTATGCATCATCTGCAAACATTTTCAGGTAGAATTGCATACCTTTATGTAAGTCCATTTATATAAGTCAAGAGCAATGGTCTCAGAACAGAACTTTATGACATTCCAATGGTCGCCTCGACCCATTTTGAAAAGGCTCCTCTGACATGTGCCCTTTGTTCCATTCCACTCAGATGATCTGTCCATTGCGGTAGTTTTCCCTTTATTCCTTCTTGGTGATCAAATTACTTAATCAGCCTCCCATGTAGTACAGTGTCAAATGTTTTGTGGTAGTCCTTATGTAAACAGTCCACCCAACCTTCCCTTTTGTTGAAATCTAAGAGATTTGTTATGTGTGACCTTTTCCCAAAGTCTGTGCTCTCTCACTTTGTTGATTTTTCTTCCGTAGAAAGTCATTCATTAGCTTTCTGATTGTCTTTTCTTGTTAGACTGGCCAGTATTTCAATGCCAGTTACCTGCTTGTACTGTATGAGGAGGGAAATTTTGACTCCTGGGACCCCATCTCTTGAACTTTCTCTCATATACTTTTTGAAATTCTGTATATTGTCTACATTAATGCTGTCTCCAATCACTTTAAACCATTCATCAAGCACTATTTTACTATACAAGTATTTTCTCATATCTTTTTTTAACAACTTTCTTGCTTCATGTCATCTGTGGTTGTTCTGTCTGCATTTTTTGAAGAACAGTTCTGTCTTCTTTATTGATCTGTTTTAAGAATTTAAAGGTTGTGACCAGATCACCACTCTTTTCTTATCCACAAAGGGCAAATTTAAAGCCTCAAGGATTTTTCTGTAACCTAGCTTCCTTGATTCTTATTTGAAATTACCTCCTTGTACTGTATGGGAAGGAGCTTTACAGTCATGGGGCCCCATCTTTTAAACATATTCTGTTATCATACAGCTTCTTAAATTATGTATGCTGCCTGCATTAACTATGTCCTCAGTCATTCTGTTCCATGTCATCTGTACATTCTTTCTGTTAAACCATTCACATATTTTTCTTATCCCTTCTCTCTCTCTCCAATTCATGGGTACCCATTTCACTGCTGTTTTGTATATCTTACAGAGTTTGTTGTAACACTTAAGTTTGAGCTATTTACCATATGTGCATTGAAATTATTTATTCATTCACTAAGTACTTTGTAAGACATGTGAAAGGAGAACTGTTAAACCAGTGAAGATTAGTGACTATCTTGTCTTTGGAATACTTTTAATAAAAAGTTTAAGTAATTTCTTTGTTCCATCTTTCAGGGGTATTGATCGCCTGCCTGAAACGGAGAGTGACGATGAGATGTGATATTTCCATGAATTACTAACATCATACTGCCGTTCATCTGAAGGCCAAAGCATGTGTTTCCACTTTATTTGCAATAACATATCAATTAGAATGGGCTTGCTTTTAGTTTCTGTTTTTTTTTTTTTTTTTTCCCCCCCAGTGCCATGGACCTAAATTTTTTAAGGTTTCACTTAGAATGTTGTGTTTAGTTCACTGCAGATAGTAATACATGCTGCTCAAAGTGGAAGGCATGACATAATCAAACAGCCTGTTCCTTTGAAAACTCCTGTAAACTCTCCCATTTCTCCTCATGCAGCAACACATGCTGCAATAAAATTTTTTTTGTCAGGATGTAAAAAAGAAAGTTTTTATGGGGCCTTAAGTTTCCATGATGGATTTTTATTTTCAGAAACACGTCTTTCATGATTTTGGAATTTCTTGTACTTTGCACATGAATTGATAGTTTCTGAGTAAAGTTAAGCATAATTGATTTGCCATAAATCACTCTTTGACCATTATTATGCATGTCTGATGCCCTCTAAGTGAATATATACCATTATTTTTTTTTTAAGATGAATTAGCTACTTTATTTGTTAGTGGAAAAAGAGGTTATTCTATAAGAGTCCCATTATTCAACATTTCATTCCAAGGGTGCACTGCATTGAATGTGTAAGATTGTTGGATATCTGTAGAAGCTCATTGTTTGTGCAGTCTTGGATGTTTTAGTTTATTTCCATTGTGCAAGAAGACTGCATTTAAAAATTTTTTATTTATAGCCCTGTTAGAATTGAGAATCACTTGTTTCTGGATGGGATTTTTTTTTTCATGACAATACACATCCCTTCATTTTATATAATGGTTTTATGGAAATAGTATCTGCCAGGCACTAAACAACTTCCCTTCCAGTCCATTCTTAAGCTCCTGTCTAATAGACATTCACCCATCTGAAAACTACACTTCCCTGACACATACAGATTATCCCTTCTTGACTGCATTTTGGACACAACCCATCTCTCTGGCATTACAAACACCATTTCATCATATCACAAAGACCATTTAAGCCCAAGATATAACTTCCACATTGAAAACACTGAACAGTTACCTCTCAGTTCTCTTGTAAGAGTAAGGAGAAGGGGCTAGAAACCCTCCTCTTGTATTTCAGTTTCTAGAAAAGGAAACAGAAGAATGAGCCAGGCAGGGAGTCCTCATCTTGTTTGAAGGCTCAGGCTGGGGTGTTTAAATGTATGTGAATGTAACCAAGTGGAGAAGAGAGGGATAGGTAGTATGTTTGGGGAAAGAAACTGGGATGTTCTGGCTCTGAATGAAACAAAGCTTAAGGGTGAGGGGTAAGAATTGTCTGGAAATGTGTTAGGAGTAAAGTCAGGGGTTGGTGAGAGGGCAAGAGCTAGGAAGGAGTAGCACTACTCCTGAAGCAGGAATTGTGAGACAGTGCAACGAAAGGTAAGGATGTAAGTTCTAGATTGGTGTGGGTAAAACTGAAAGTGGATGGTGAAAGATGGGTGATTATTGATGCTTATGCACCTGGCCATGGGAAGAAAGGTCATAAGAGGCAAGTGTTTTGGGAACAACTGAGTGAATGTGTCAGGAGTTTTGATGGGTGATTTAAATGTGAATGTGAGTAACATGGCAGTTGGGGGTATAATTAGGGCATATTGGGTATTCAGTGTTACAAATGGAAATGATGAAAAGCTTGAGGAGTTGTGTGCTGAAAAAAGGCTAGTGATTAGGAATACATGGTTTTAAAAGAGGGAAAAACACAAGTATACATATGAAAGGGGCAGCTGATGGGATGTCTGATCACAAGCTTGTGGAGGCGAGGGTGAAGATTTGTTGAGGTTTCCGAAAAAGAGTAAACAATATTGGGGAGAAGAGAGTGGTGAGAGTAAGTGAGCTTGGAAAGGAGACTTGTGTGAAGAAATATATGGACAGATTTAGTGTAAAATAGCAAAAGGTTAGAATAAATGAAGTGATGAGAGTGGATGAGGAATGGGAAGTATTTAGGGAAGCAGTGAGGCATGTGCAAGAGATGCATGTGGGATGCTTAGGTGGGTGGTAGGGAAATTATAACGGGTAGTGTGTGGTGGAATGAAGAAGTAAAGTTAGTTGTGAGAAAAAAAAGAGAGGCATTTAGGTGGTACTTACAGGGAAGGGAGTACAAAGCATTGGGGTATATATAAGAGAAAGTAGCAGGAGGTCAAGAGGAAAGTGCAGGGGTGAAAAAGGGAGTTAATGAGAGTTGAGGTGAGCTAGTATCATTAGATGTTAGGGAAGATAAAAAGATGTTTTGGAAGGAGGTAATTAATGTGTGAAAGACAAGAGGACAAATGGAAACACTGTTGAAAGGGGCGAAAGGGAAAGTGATGACAGGTAGTAGTGAAGTGAGGAGATAGAGCAAATATTTTGAAGGATTGTTAAATGTGTTTGATGATAGAGTGGCAGATGTAGGATGTTTTTGTTGAGGTGGTATGCAAAGTGAGGGAATCATGGAGAGTGCTGTGGTGAAAGCCTTGTGTAAGATGAAATGTAGCTGGAAAGGATGTTATTTCTTGAATTTATTAAGAAAGGAGGCAACTCTGTCATTGGTTGGTTGGTAAGGATATGCACTGCATGTATGGATCATGGTGAGGTGGCTCAGTATAGGCAGAATCTATTTATAGTGCCATTGCATTAAGGCAAGGGGAGATAAAGGTAAGTGATAAAGGTGAGTGTTTAAACAACAGAGGTATATGTTTGTTTAGTATACCTGGTAAGTTGTATGGGTGGGTATTGATTGAGAGAGTTTAGGCATGTACAAAGCATCAGACTAGGGAGGAACAGTGTGGTTTCAGAAATGGTACAGAATGTGTGGATATGATGTTTGCGGCATTTATTGATCTGGAGATAGCATATGATAAGGCTGAAAGAGATGCTTTGTGGAATGTCTTAATATATGATGTATGAGGTAAGCCGTTAGAAGCAGTGAGAAGTTTTAATCAAGAGTGCTAAGTTTTAATCAGGGGTGTATGGCTTATGTTTGAGCCGGGAGAAAGGAGAGTGAATGGTTCTAAGTGAAGATTGGTATGCAGCAGGGGCGTGTGATGTCTCCATGGTTGTTTAATTTGTTTATGGATGGCTTGGTGAGGGAGGTAAATACAAGAGGGGTGAGTATGCAGTCTGTTGGGATGAGAGGGCCTGGGAAGTGAGTCGGTTGTTATTTGCTGATGATATTGAACTTTTGACAGATTCGAGTGAGGAACTGCAGAAGTTGGTGACTGAGTTTGGAATAGTGTGTTTAAACAGAAAGTTGAGAGTGAATGTGATTAAAGCAAGGTTATTAGGTTTTGCAGGGCTGAAGGACAAGTTAGTTTGTGTGTAAGTTTGAATGGAGAAAAATTGAAGAAAGTGAAGTTATTTAAATGTTGGGGAGTGGACATTGCAGTGAATGGAACCATGGAAGCAGATGTGTCATAGGGTGTAGGAGGTGGGTGTAGGTTCTTGGAGTGCTGAGGAATGTGGGCAAAGAGAGAATGTTGCCAAAAGTCCAATATCATCAGCAAATAACAACTGACTCACTTCCCAGGCCCTCTCATCCCAACAGACTGCATGTGTATGTGCATATGTATGTTTGAAGGAATATTATATGGGTGCAAAGCATGGGCTACAGCTAGTGTTATGCAGAAGAGGGTGGATGTGATGATATGAAATGTTTGAGGACAATATAATATATGATGTGAGGTGGTTTGATCAAGTAATTAATGAAAGGGTAAGAGAGACGTATGGTAATAAAAAGAGTGTGGTTAAGAGAGCAGAAGAGGGTGTGTTGAAATGGTTTGAACATATAGATAGAATGAGTGAGGAAAGGTTGACAAAGAGGATATATGTGTCATAATTGAAGGGAACAAGGAGAATGAGGAGACTAAATTGGAGATGGAAGGGTGAAGCAAAAAAGATTTTGAGCGATCAGGGCCTGAACATACTGGAGGGTCAAATAAGTGCATGGGATAGAGTGCATTGGAAAGATGTGGTACACTGGGGTTGACATGCTGTCAGTGACTTGAACCTGTGCTTGAGAAATGTCTGGGGGTACACCATGGAAAGGTCTGTGGAGCCTGGATGTGGATAGGGAGCTGTGGTTTCGGCGCATTACACATGACAGCTCGGGAATGGATGTGAGTGGATGTGGCCTTCCTTCATCTTTTTCTGGCACTACCTTGCTATTGTGGGAAATGGTGATTAAGTATGAGAGAAAAAAAAAAAATTTATTGTGAGTAGTTTCCAGTGATATAGTGTAACCATTTATCTGAAATGGTATGATGAAACAATCTCATATTCCCACGTATTCCCTGTGTCGTAGAAGGCGACTAAAAGAAGGAACAGAGAAGGGGACCTAGTGAGGATATTCCCTCAAAGGTTCTGTCCTCTGTTCTAAACGCTACCTCGCTAATGTGGGAAATGGTGAATAGTATAAATAAAAAATATATATTAAATACAGTACTAGCATGTAGACCCTTGAGATACATAGTTACAATATGACATTTCAATTAACTGGTTATAATCCATTACTGGAAATAATATATCTTCAAGAGCACAACAGGAAGAACAGTAAGATGTTGTGAAAGTAAGATGTTGTTAAAGTGTAAAGCAGTAAGTCACATACATGTCAGTTTCCAGTAATGCATTGTAACAGTGTAATTAGCAGTGCAGCTTTTCAAACTACCTAGTTAGCAGTTTTGCTGATCCAGTCACCACAAGTGTTTAGTATATTACTGGGTAGCAAGTCGAGGGCATAGAGGTGATTGATAAATGGAACAGGGGAAAGGACAAAATTAGCTGTAGAGTGAAAGGGAGATAATGTAGTTGAAAGGAAAGATGTACAGAGACAGAGGACATGGTTCATGCAGACAGCATACATAGATTTGATAAGATGTGTGATAGACAATGTTCGAGAGATGGGTTCCCACAAGTGCAAAACTCCCTCCCCACACAGTACAAGTCTCATTGGAATATCAAGGCAGCAGGTCATTTTCAGGCTGCATTCGCACCAAGGTGTTCAAATTCCCTTATATCTTCTTTCTTGTGTGAGCATGTGTAGCAAGGGCAGGGATCACATTGGCATGAGTGAGCTTAACTGGTTGCAACACCAACCTGAAGTTTTGGAATTACCTATTTGTAATTAATTATACTGTATGGGAGGGAGTTTTACACTCATGGGATCCCTTCTCTTGAACTTTCTTTACTATTGTACAACCTTTTTAAGCATTTTCCATATCATCATCCAGTTTATTATATTCATCCAACAATCATCTTATATCTTGCTTACCTATTGGACAACCTTACTTCCCATAACCTTGAGTTGTCTTATGTTTTTGACAAAATTCCATTTTTGTATTGCATCACTGATAAATTGGATATGTTAATTTTGCTCTACAATGTAAAAGTGATATCTTTTAGTATGGGCTGTAAGTAATATATGATTTGTGTTAGATTTTATGCATTAGTAAGGATTATAAGCAATTTTTCATTCATGTAAATTATTTTATGAGTTTTGGGTTAGGATTTTTTTTTTACCAAGGTAATCCTTATTTGTAAAGAAAGCCTTTTGAGTTTTGGGTTGAGTATCTTAGGTTCAGTAGGGTTGAGGGACAAGGTAAATGGGAGATAGGTTTGAATGGAGAAAAAGTGGAGGAAGTGAAGTGCTTTAGATATCGGGGGTGGATTTAGCAGCAGATGGAACCATGGAAGCAGAAGTGAGTCACAGGGTGGGGGAGGGGGCAAAGGTTATGGGAGCGTTGAAGAATGTGTGGAAGGCGAGAATGTTATCTCGGAGAGCAAAAATGTGTATGTTTGAAGGAATAGGGTTTCCAACAATGTTATATGGTTGTGAGGTGTGGGCTGTAGATAGGGTTGTGTGGAGGAGGGTGGATGTGTTGGAAATGAAATGTTTGAGGACAATATGTGGTGAGAGGTGGTTTGATCGAGTAAGTAATGAAAGGGTAAGAGAGGTGTGTGGTAATAAAAAGTGTGTGGTTGAAAGAGCAGAAGAGGGTGCACTGAAATGGTTTAGTCACATGGAGGGAATGAGTGAGGAAAGATAGACAAAAAGGATATATGTGTCAGAGGTGGAGGGAATGAGAAATGGGAGACCAAACTGAAGGTGGGAGGATGGAGTGAAAAAGATTTTGAGCGATCAGGGCCTGAACATACAGGAGGATGAAAGGCGTGCAAGGAATAGAGTGAATTGGAATGATGTGGTATACCAGGGTCGATGTGGTATACCAGGGTCGACGTGCTGTCAATGGATTGAACCAGGGCATGTGAAGCATCTGAGGTAAACCATGGAAAGTTTTGTGGGGCCTGGATGTAGAAAGGGAACTGTGGTTTCAGTGCATTACACATGACAGTTAGAGACTGAATAAATATGGTCTTTGTTGTCTTTTCCTAGCTCTACCTTGTGTGCTCGCAGGGTAAGGGGGGGGGGGTGCCATTTCATGTGTAATGGGGTGGCAATGGGAAAGAGCAACATGAACAGGTTGATAGACAACCCAAAGCTTTTCCATAAGTTCATCAGGAGCAAGCTGTCATACAGAGAACATCTAAGGGTCCTTAAGGGAAAAACTCTTGAAAAAGATGAGGGAATATGTAAGAAGTTCAGTTATAGATTTCAGTATTTTCACAGTCGAGGATGATATTACACCAGTGTTAGAAAGGTCATATGGTAAGATGTCTTAGAAAGTATAAAGATATACAGGTGTGAGGGGAAGAAGTCTTAGAAATTAGAAAAAGAATAGAATTAGGCCATTAAAAACAATTTGACCTATATAAGGCTTATATCCCTGGCATATTTACTGAGCACCCTATGTTCATATTGTGAGCAGTTGTACAAATGGATTACAAAGGTCACAAGGGGTTTTAGTCAGACCCAGTGGGATAATATTACATAGGTTTTTACAAAGTTGATTCAGTAATGTGAGATTTATTACATACATTACATAGTTTCATATGGCAAGTTTTGCAAACAAAATTTCATTTATTTAGTTATTAACAATAAGGTGGTGACATTTCTTGCAGGGTTTGTTTAGACCTGTCATTTAAGGCTCTGTTTTTTTACATTCTACGGCAGTGTTATAGTTTTTGTCCAACTCTTTGGCCACAGACTTTACAATCCATATGATTAACATCTTTAATTAGGCCAAAGCACCAATAGTGCATAGAGCCTAGCCTTAGTATAGCAATTACATCATCATGTAATCTGCTAATCTCAATACTTTCCACATTTCACTGTGATGGAAAATGTATCCACTTGTGCTTATCTAAACTAATCTATTTGTTTCAAAGGGGTCTGCTAGTTCCTCTTCAATAAAAATTTTGAGGCTTTTAACTGACAACTCAATGTTGTCTATCTTTAATAAATTCAAGTTTGGACTTTGTCATGCTCATGGAGGCCTGTATGAGAGGGAATCTATAACAATCTGATTTAAATCTCTTGATCAAAAATGTCTGAAAATTTGTCTGGCTTCAGAGACCGACATATTAGATTCTGATCCCTGGATGTTTGTGGCAAGTAGTAGAGATAAGGGATTGGAGATAATTACACTGTCTATGGCAGGGATTTCTAGTGTTTCAGGATTGATAAGTATGGCAGACTACAGTTTGTAGGGTAGATGTCTAATTGTTTATTCTAACAATTTTGTGTAATATATTACCATTGGGCTAAATCACAGTGGCAGCACTACCTTTTTCTACCAATGGCACAGTTCAGAGAGCCTCTAGTATAGATGCAATGGGCTATGTTATTTTCAGTCTTGAGTTCTGTAAATGTTTAAGAACACTGGTTTTAGCCGAGTACATGGTAAAGTAATGTACAGTCACTGGCGAGGCTTCTCAAAGTACTGCTCAGCTGGACACTAGAGGAAAGAGTTGCTTCAGATGTTTATGAGGGCAAATGTGCATCTAGGTTTGAGAAAATGTGGAAATGATCATCAGAAAACAAATGAAAGATTACTTCTGTGACAAGGCGAGTTTGGTCTTAGGTGAGAGATGAATAGGTAGAATGTGTTCCTAGACTCAAGGCTTTGGATACTACTACACCATTGGGGTAGCTTAAGAAGCCAGTGATACAGGCAGAAGTAAGAGGTAAACTCCTTTGCTGGACTGAAGTTTACCTATTTGGAAGGGAACAAAGGATACAGGTAAGAGGCACATTCTTAAATTGGACTGACATTGCAAGTGGCATGTTGCAGGACTTTGGGCCCACAGCCATTCTTGGTATATGTTAATGACCTACCTTATGGAGTAGACCCACACCTAATCATGTTTATAGTTGATAAGAGAAGAAAGGAATGACAAAAATTGCATCAGCTTTCAGTGAGACTTGGACAAATGCTAAAGTTAGCATGGATGATGAGATTCAGCAAGAGAAGGCCTCAATGCATGTACTACATAGTGAGAAATAAGCTACAGAAATAGATGGGAGAGACACTGTTTTTAAGCTGTTGCCAAAGCTATAATTTAGTTGGATTGTGAGAGATATAAAATGCATGCTGGCAGTTATTAGGATTGTATTCAAGTATATGGATAAAGATATGTTTGTTAAGCTGTTTTCTGCATAGGCTGGATTGTCCTTTTCAGGTCTGGTCTCCACAGCATTAGAAGAACAAATAAATGATCGAGATGGTCCAGGGAAGACGAAGATAATATGTGAATTATGAGAACTGAGCTACTGTGAAAGGGTGAGAGATTCAAAGATGGCCACGATGATTGGAGGAGATGAGAAAATGGGTGACTTGATCATTGCACTTGTTCTGAAATAAGCTGGATGGCATTGGCAACAAACAGTTGCCATGATGAGCAAGAAGGATGTAATAAAATACCTCTCGTGTAAGGGTGGTGGATGGTTGCTATAGCCTAAGCGAGAGATGGTGAATACTGGTAGCTTGCAGAACTTTAAAAATCATCTTGATGGTATAAAAAGTACAAGAGACTGAGGCCTTATGTAAAACTTTCCATTTAACATGCAAATAGGTAGCTACAGTCACACTTAGGACTATTGTTTCCTTGCTTGGTCAATCAGTGTCACTCACTGAAGAAATAATGCAAACCAATAATACACCCCCAAAAAATTTGAATACCAAGTTATTGATCCTAGTTTAAAGACGAAAACAAAAACAAACACCCCATTCGGAAAAATTCTTAAGTAAAACCTTAATCCCGAAAGATATATGAAATAAACAGTCAGCCCAATATTTCACAGGGTGACAGCAGCTTAGTAAGTTTTTAGTTGAGGTAGATCCAAGTCTCAGCTGTTTCACATACATTGAAAAGTCCTTAGGGAATGATGTGATCAGATGCTCTAATGTGTTATGGTGGTTATGGGTATGTACTGTGAAGCTTGCAGCCGTTCACTGGAGATTTCATTTTGTCTTCTTATCCTTGTGCCATTCATGGGAGACCACACTTATTTCTTCTAAGAGATGCTCTTGAGGGAGCACTGTCACCACAGACCTCTGTCGACTGGAGAGCACCACATCTTTATACTCTAGTTGCTCACAAGTGATCATCTGTGGCTGAAACAAAGACCAACCCAAAATTACTTTCTAGGATATACAACAATTTTCCTTAATCTGTGACATATATTCAACAGATAAAGCTTTCTTTATGGTAAATGAAGATCTTGGTGACCAGTAAAAATGATCTGAATCCAAAACACTTAAGATCAAACACAACTGACATATTACTTGCAACCCTTACTAAAACAAAATCTATTGTGTATCTGTTATGATATATCATAATCCCTCACAGACATGTCACTTTTTCATAATAGTACAAAATCAACATTTATCCCTGATTAAAAATGTGGATTTTTTTTTTTTTTTTTTTTTTTTTTTTTTACAAATGTAACTCAATTATTTTATTGGAGGTAAGCTTGTTCACCAATCTTGCAACAATTCAAGCTTGCCTGTGTAATTGAGCTGCCTAATTTGTTTCCAAGTAATCACAGTAACAAAATGAAATAATCTTGAATACGCTGGTGCCTGTAGCCTGAGAGTGACCCACTGCCCTGATTTTCTAGTATGGTCTTACTCTATCCACCTCTGATCCCTGCTGTATTACTTCACTTTCCACTCTCTAGCCAATTACGTGCTCTTTCCTCTTCCACCTAACCTAACCTAACCTAAACCATTCATCTCCCTGCCTTTGACTGGTGCTGCAGTTGCATACTTCGCAGAAGTGGCAGTAAAGATCACCAAAACTAATTAGTAGTTTGAACTACTACACCTCTTGTTAACTTGCCACAAAACAATATTGGAAACATTTAACATTTAACTTACTACATTGTACACCTAATACTTACATTCTTTTTTTTGTTATGGTAACACTTGTACACTGGCTTATGGACATATCAAAAAACAGTTACGTAGTGACATTTCAATTAATTCTATCCATTATGTTACTGTAAAGAGTATATGATCAACTTTTTTTTTCTCAAACCTGCTCAATGTTTCCCACATTAGCATGGAATTACAGGAAAAGATAAAGGCTTCATTTTCTCACATCCATTCTCTAGCTGTCATGAGTATTCCAATGAAACCACCTTTCCATGGTTTCCACCAGCTGCTTCATATGCCTTAGTTCAGTTCATGTACAGCATTTCATCCCTCTGCATACGACATCACTCCAATTCACTCAATCCCATGTGTGCCTTTCCTCCTCCTTAGTGCTCAAGGCCTGAGCACTCAAAATCTTTTTTGCTCCATCCTTCCATCCTCAGTTTGGTTTCCCTCTTCTCCTTGTCCCCTCCACTTCTGACACTTCTTTGCCAACATCTCATCACTCATTCTCTGCTTATGTTCAAACCATTTCAGCTCTCTCAAACTCACTGTTCTTATTACCACATCTCTTTTCTAACCTTTCATTACTTAACTCATCTCATGCCACACATTTTTCTCAAACATTTCATTTCCAACACATCCACCCCCATATGCACATTATATATATTTATTATTCATCTTTATTTTGCTTTGTCACTCTCTCCCGCGTTGGCGAGGTAGTGCAAGGAACCAGACGAAAGAATGGCCCAACCCACCCATATACACATAGATATACCTACACGTCCACACATGCAAATATACATACCTATACATCTCAACATATACATATATATACACACACAGACATATACATATATACACATGTACATAATACATACTGTCTGCCTTTATTCATTCCCATCGCCACCCTGCCACACATGAAATAACAACCTCCTCCCCCCTCATGTGCACAAGGTAGCACTAGGAAAAGATAACAAAGGCCACATTCGTTCACACTCAGTCTCTAGCTGTCATGTAATAATGCACTGAAACCACAGCTCCCTTTCCACATCCCGCTAACACGGGAAATGGCGAATAGTATGAAAGAAAGATATATATATATATATTTCATTTTATTTATTCATTTATTTTTGCTTTGTCGCTGTCTCCCGCGTTAGCGAGGTAGCGCAAGGAAACAGATGAAAGAATGGCCCAACCCACCCACATACACATGTATATACATACACGTCCACACACGCAAATATACATACCTATACATCTCAACGTATACATATATATACGCACACAGACATACATATATACACATGTACATAATTCATAATGTCTGCCTTTATTCATTCCCATCGCCACCCTGCCACACATGAAAATAACAACCCCCTCCCCCTCATGTGTGCGAGGTAGCGCTAGGAAGACAGCAAAGGCCCCATTTGCTCACACTCAGTCTCTAGCTGTCATGTAATAATGCACCGAAACCACAGCTCCCTTTCCACATCCAGGCCCCACACAACTTTCCATGGTTTACCCAGACGCTTCACATGCCCTGGTTCAATCCATTGACAGCACGTCCACACCGGTATACCACATTGTTCCAATTCACTCTATTCCTTGCACGCCTTTCACCCTCCTGGATGTTCAGGCCCCGATCACTCAAAATCTTTTTCACTCCATCTTTCCACCTCCAGTTTGGTCTTCCATTTCTCCTCGTGTACGTGTAGGAAGAGAGGAAAGTGATTGGTTCTCAGTGAATGTTGGTTTGCGGCAGGGGTGTGTGATGTCTCCATGGTTGTTTGATTTGTTTATGGATGAGGTTGTTAGGGAGGTGAATGAAAGAGTTTTGGAAAGAGGGGCAAGTATGCAGTCTGTTGTGAATGAGAGAGCTTGGGAAGTGAGTCAGTTGTTGTTCGCTGATGATACAGCGCTGGTGGCTGATTCATGTGAGAAACTGCAGAAGCTGGTGACTGAGTTTGGTAAAGTGTGTGAAAGAAGAGCAAGGTTATTAGGTACAGTAGGGTTGAGGGACAAGTCAATTGGGAGGTAAGTTTGAATGGAGAAAAACTGGAGGAAGTGAAGTGTTTTAGATATCTGGGAGTGGATTTGGCAGCGGATGGAACCATGGACGCGGAAGTGAATCATGGGGTGGGGGAGGGGGCTAAAGTTCTGGGAGTGTTCAAAAATGGGTATGTTTAAAGGAATAGTGGTTCCAATGATGTTATATGGTTGCGAGGCATGGGCTATAGATAGAGTTGTGCGGAGGAGGGTGGATGTGTTGGAAATTAAATGTTTTAGGACAATATGTGGTGTGAGGAGGTTTGATCAAGTAATGAAAGGGTAAGAGAGATATGTGGTAATAAAAGGAGTGTGGCTGAGACAGCAGAAGAGGATGTATTGAAATGGTTTATTTATATCGAGAGAAATGAGTGAGGAAAGATTGACAAAGAGGATATATGTGTCAGAGGTGGAGGGAACGAGAAGTGGGAGACCAAATTGGAGGTGGAAGGATGGAGTGAAAAAGATTTTTAGCTATCAGGGCCTGAACATACAGGAGGGTGAAAGGCGGGCAAGGAACAGAGTGAACTAGAACGATGTGGTATACCAGGGTGGATGTGCTGTAAGTGGATTGAACCATGGCATGTGAAGCATCTGGGGTAAACCATAGAAAGTTCTGTGGGGCCTGGATGTGGAAAGGGAGCTGTGGTTTTGGTGCATTATTACATGACAGCTAGAGACTGAGTGTGAGCGAATGGGGCCTTTGCTGTCTTCCTAGCGCTACCTTGCACACATGAGGGGGAGGGGGTTGTTATTTCATGTGTGGCAGGGTGGCGATGGGAATGAATAAAGGCAGACAGTATGAAATATGTACATGTGTATATATGTATGTCTGTGTGTGTATATATATGTATACGTTGAGATGTATAGGTATATATATTTGCGTGTGGATAAATAGCCCCTCCCTCCCTTACACGTGCTCAAGGTAGCGCTACAAAAAGACAACAAAGGCCACATTCACTCACACTCAGTCTCTAGCTGTTATGTGTAATGCACCGAAACCACAGCTCCCTTTCCCTGAGGATACGGGGAGAAAGATTACTACCTACATATTCCTTGCATGTCATAGAAGGTGAATAAGAGGGGTGGGAGAGGATGGCTGGAAATTCTCCCTTCCTGTATTACTTGCCGAAAGAAGGAAGAACAAGGAGCCAAGTAAGGAATTTTACCTCAAAGGCGTGCTCGTCTGTTCTTGTTGCTACCTCACTCGCATGGGAACTGGTGAGCATGTATGGAAAAAATACATGTGGAAGTGTGTGTGTGGTATGATATTATGTTGGAATTTTTGAGTGCTTTTTTCTGCATATGATTTGCAATATACTGTACTTTCATTCATAAATTTTTCTGTTTATGAGTTTGACTTTAATTGGACATAATGAGAATTAAATGCATTTTAATGACATGAAATATTTGGATTTGATTTTTTTCATGATTTGTGTCTGAGTTAATGACTATTTATCAAACCAATTCAGTGTGTTAGTGGCTTTTCTTTGTAGTGAGAGCAGTATATAGTTTTGGTTTGCAATGAATTTTGTGATTTTTTTATACACATTGTTGAATTAAAAAAAGAATCAATTTTTTTTCAGATGTAAATGACATGGTTATTGATGATCTTTCATTTACCTCTGCACTCCTAAAGATACAGTACCATGTTATTATTATGTTTATGACGCCAGATGGTTAAGCATATACACTGCATTGTTTTTTTGGTTTTTTTTTCCAAAGGAAGGAATAGAGAAGGGGGCCGGGTGAGGACACTCCCTCAGAGGCCCAGTCCTCTGTTCTTAACGCTACCTCGCTGAGGTGGGAAATGGCGAATAGTATGAAAGAAAAGAAAAGAATATATATATATATATGTATATATATATATATATATATATATATATATATATATTTTTTTTTTTTTTTTTTTTTTTATACTTTGTCGCTGTCTCCCGCGTTTGCGAGGTAGCGCAAGGAAACAGACGAAAGAAATGGCCCAACCCATCCCCATACACATGTATATACATACGTCCACACACGCAAATATACACACCTGCACAGCTTTCCATGGTTTACCCCAGACGCTTCACATGCCCTGATTCAATCCACTGACAGCACGTCAACCCCGGTATACCACATCGATCCAATTCACTCTATTCCTTGCCCTCCTATCACCCTCCTGCATGTTCAGGCCCCGATCACACAAAATCTTTTTCACTCCATCTTTCCACCTTCAATTTGGTCTCCCACTTCTCCTCGTTCCCTCCACCTCCGACACATATATCCTCTTGGTCAATCTTTCCTCACTCATTCTCTCCATGTGCCCAAACCATTTCAAAACACCCTCTTCTGCTCTCTCAACCACGCTCTTTTTATTTCCACACATCTCTCTTACCCTTACATTACTTACTCGATCAAACCACCTCACACCACACATTGTCCTCAAACATCTCATTTCCAGCACATCCACCCTCCTGCGCACAACTCTATCCATAGCCCACGCCTCGCAACCATACAACATTGTTGGAACCACTATTCCTTCAAACATACCCATTTTTGCTTTCCGAGATAATGTTCTCGACTTCCACACATTCTTCAAGGCTCCCAGGATTTTCGCCCCCTCCCCCACCCTATGATTCACTTCCGCTTCCATGGTTCCATCCGCTGCCAGATCCACTCCCAGATATCTAAAACACTTTACTTCCTCCAGTTTTTCTCCATTCAAACTTACCTCCCAATTGACTTGACCCTCAACCCTACTGTACCTAATAACCTTGCTCTTATTCACATTTACTCTTAACTTTCTTCTTTCACACACTTTACCAAACTCAGTCACCAGCTTCTGCAGTTTCTCACATGAATCAGCCACCAGCACTGTATCATCAGCGAACAACAACTGACTCACTTCCGAAGCTCTCTCATCCCCAACAGACTTCATACTTGCCCCTCTTTCCAAAACTCTTGCATTTACCTCCCTAACAACCCCATCCATAAACAAATTAAACAACCATGGAGACATCACACACCCCTGCCGCAAACCTACATTCACTGAGAACCAATCACTTTCCTCTCTTCCTACACGTACACATGCCTTACATCCTCGATAAAAACTTTTCACTGCTTCTAACAACTTGCCTCCCACACCATATATTCTTAATACCTTCCATAGAGCATCTCTATCAACTCTATCATATGCCTTCTCCAGATCCATAAATGCTACATACAAATCCATTTGCTTTTCTAAGTATTTCTCACATACATTCTTCAAAGCAAACACCTCATCCACACCCCTGCCGCAAACCTACATTCACTGAGAACCAATCACTTTCCTCTCTTCCTACACGTACACATGCCTTACATCCTCGATAAAAACTTTTCACTGCTTCTAACAACTTGCCACCCACACCATATATTCTTAATACCTTCCACAGAGCATCTCTATCAACTCTATCATATGCCTTCTCCAGATCCATAAATGCTACATACAAATCCATTTGCTTTTCTAAGTATTTCTCTCATACATTCTTCAAAGCAAACACCTGATCCACACATCCTCTACCACTTCTGAAACCACACTGCTCATCCCCAATATATATATATATATATATATATATATATATATATATATATATATTATCACCTCCCCATTTGCGCCCTTCACTGAAGTTCCCATTTGCTCCCTTGTCTTACACACTTTATTTACCTCCTTCCAGAACATCTTTTTATTCTCCCTAATATTTAATGACACTCTCTCACCCCAACTCTCATTTGCCCTCTTTTTCACCTCTTGCACCTTTCTCTTGACCTCCTGTCTCTTTCTTTTATGCATCTCCCACTCAATTGCATTTTTTCTCTGCAAAAATCATCCAAATGCCTCTCTCTTCTCTTTCACTAATAATCTTACTTCTTCATCCCACCACTCACTACCCTTTCTAATCAACCCACCTCCCACTCTTCTCATGCCACAAGCATCCATCACTGATTCCCTAAATACATCCCATTCCTCCCCCACTCCCCTTACTTCCATTGTTCTCACCTTTTTCCATTCTGTACTCAGTCTCTCCTGGTACTTCCTCACACAAGTCTCCTTCCCAAGCTCACTTACTCTCACCACCCTCTTCACCCCAACATTCACTCTTCTTTTCTGAAAACCCATACAAATCTTCACCTTAGCGTCCACAAGATAATGATCAGACATCCCTCCAGTTGCACCTCTCAGCACATTGACATCCTAAAGTCTCTCTTTTGCGCGCCTGTCAATTAACATGTAATCCAATAACGCTCTCTGGCCATCTCTCCTACTTACATACGTATACTTATGTATATCTCGCTTTTTAAACCAGGTATTCCCAATCACCAGTCCTTTTTCAGCACATAAAACTACAAGCTCTTCACCATTTCCATTTACAACACTGAACACCCCATGTATCCCAATTATTCCCTCAACTGCCACATTACTCACCTTTGCATTCAAATCACCCATCACTATAGCCCGGTCTCGTGCATCAAAACCACTAACACACTCATTCAGCTACTCCCAAAACACTTGCCTCTCATGATCTTTCTTCTCATGCCCAGGTGCATATGCACCAATAAATACCCATCTCTCTCCATCAACTTTCTGTTTTACCCATATTAATCGAGAATTTACTTTCTTACATTCTATCACATACTCCCACAACTCCTGTTTCAGGAGTACTGCTACTCCTTCCCTTGCTCTTGTCCTCTCACTAACCCCTGACTTTACTCCCAAGACATTCCCAAACCACTCTTCCCCTTTACCCTTGAGCTTCGTTCCACTCAGAGCCAAAACATCCAGGTTCCTTTCCTCAAACATACTACCTATCTCTCCTTTTTTCACATCTTGGTTACATCCACACACATTTAGACACCCCAGTCTGAGCCTTCGATGAGGATGAGCACTCCCCGCGTGACTCCTTCTTCTGTTTCCCATTTTAGAAAGTTAAAAAATACAAGGAGGGGAGGATTTCTGGCCCCCCGCTCCCGTCCCCTCTAGTCGCCTTCTACGACACGCGAGGAATGCATGGGAAGTATTCTTTCACCCCTATCCCCAGGGATAATATATATATATATATATATATATATATATATATATATATATATATATATATTTTTTTTTTTTTTTTTTTTTTTTTTTTTTTTATACTTTGTCGCTGTCTCCCGCTGTCTCTCCATGTGCCCAAACCATTTCAAAACACCCTCTTCTGCTCTCTCAACCACGCTCTTTTTATTTCCACACATCTCTCTTACCCTTACGTTACTTACTCGATCAAACCACCTCACACCACACATTGTCCTCAAACATCTCATTTCCAGCACATCCATCCTCCTGCGCACAACTCTATCCATAGCCCACGCCTCGCAACCATACAACATTGTTGGAACCACTATTCCTTCAAACATACCCATTTTTGCTTTCCGAGATAATGTTCTCGACTTCCACACATTTTTCAAGGCTCCCAAAATTTTCGCCCCCTCCCCCACCCTATGATCCACTTCCGCTTCCATGGTTCCATCCGCTGACAGATCCACTCCCAGATATCTAAAACACTTCACTTCCTCCAGTTTTTCTCCATTCAAACTCACCTCCCAATTGACTTGACCCTCAACCCTACTGTACCTAATAACCTTGCTCTTATTCACATTTACTCTTAACTTTCTTCTTCCACACACTTTACCAAACTCAGTCACCAGCTTCTGCAGGTTCTCACATGAATCAGCCACCAGCGCTGTATCATCAGCGAACAACAACTGACTCACTTCCCAAGCTCTCTCATCCCCAACAGACTTCATACTTGCCCCTCTTTCCAAAACTCTTGCATTTACCTCCCTAACAACCCCATCCATAAACAAATTAAACAACCATGGAGACATCACACACCCCTGCCGCAAACCTACATTCACTGAGAACCAATCACTTTCCTCTCTTCCTACACGTACACATGCCTTACATCCTCGATAAAAACTTTTCACTGCTTCTAACAACTTTCCTCCCACACCATATATTCTTAATACCTTCCACAGAGCATCTCTATCAACTCTATCATATGCCTTCTCCAGATCCATAAATGCTACATACAAATCCATTTGCTTTTCTAAGTATTTCTCACATACATTCTTCAAAGCAAACACCTGATCCACACATCCTCTACCACTTCTGAAACCACACTGTTCTTCCCCAATCTGATGCTCTGTACATGCCTTCACCCTCTCAATCAATACCCTCCCATATAATTTACCAGGAATACTCAACAAACTTATACCTCTGTAATTTGAGCACTCACTCTTATCCCCTTTGCCTTTGTACAATGGCACTATGCACGCATTCCGCCAATCCTCAGGCACCTCACCATGAGTCATACATTAAATAACCTTACCAACCAGTCAACAATACAGTCACCCCCTTTTTTAATAAATTCCACTGCAATACCATCCAAACCTGCTGCCTTGCCGGCTTTCATCTTCCGCAAAGCTTTCACTACCTCTTCTCTGTTTACCAAATCATTTTCCCTAACCTCTCACTTTGCACACCACCTCGACCAAAACACCCTATATCTGCCACTCTATCATCAAACACATTCAACAAACCTTCAAAATACTCACGCCATCTCCTTCTCACATCACCACTACTTGTTATCACCTCCCCATTTGTGCCATTTGTGTATATATACACATATATATACATACACATACATATGCACACACACACACACACACACACACACACATATACAACTTGGGAAGTGAGTCAGTTGTTGTTCGCTGATGATACAGTGCTGGTGGCTGATTCATGTGAGAAACTGCAGAAGCTGGTGACTGAGTCTGGTAAAGTGTGTGAAAGAAGAAAGTTAAGAGTTAATGTGAATAAGAGCAAGGTTATTAGGTACAGTAGGGTTGAGGGTCAAGTCAATTGGGAGGTAAGTTTGAATGGAGAAAAACTGGAGGAAGTAAAGTGTTTTAGATATCTGGGAGTGGATCTGGCAGCGGATGGAACCATGGAAGCGGAAGTGGATCATAGGGTGGGGGAGGGGGCGAAAATCCTGGGAGCCTTGAAGAATGTGTGGAAGTCGAGAACATTATCTCGGAAAGCAAAAATGGGTATGTTTGAAGGAATAGTGGTTCCAACAATGTTGTATGGTTGCGAGGCGTGGGCTATGGATAGAGTTGTGCGCAGGAGGATGGATGTGCTGGAAATGAGATGTTTGAGGACAATGTGTGGTGTGATTTGGTTTGATCGAGTAAGTAACGTAAGGCTAAGAGAGATGTGTGGAAATAAAAAGAGTGTGGTTGAGAGAGCAGAAGAGGGTGTTTTGAAATGGTTTGGGCACATGGAGAGAATGAGTGAGGAAACATTGACCAAGAGGATATATGTGTCGGAGGTGGAGGGAACGAGGAGAAGTGGGAGACCAAATTTTAGGTGGAAAGATGGAGTGAAAAAGATTTTGTGTGATCGGGGCCTAAACATGCAGGAGGGTGAAAGGAGGGCAAGGAATACAGTGAATTGGAGCGATGTGGTATACCGGGGTTGACGTGCTGTCAGTGGATTGAATCAAGGCATGTGAAGCGTCTGGGGTAAACCATGGAAAGCTGTGTAGGTATGTATATTTGCGTGTGTGGACGTATGTATATACATGTGTATGGGGGTGGGTTGGGCCATTTCTTTCGTCTGTTTCCTTGCGCTACCTCGCAAACGCGGGAGACAGCGACAAAGCAAAAAAAAAAAAAAAAAATATATATATATATATATAATTATTTATTTATTATACTTAACTGCCGTCTCCTGCATTAGTGAGGCAGCACAAGGAAACACGAGGAATGGCCCAACCCACAAGCCCACACATATACATATCCATACTTGCTGCCTTCATCCATTTCCATCGCCACCCCGCCACACATTGAGGCAGCGGCAAGAACAGACAAAAATGCGCTAGGAAAGGACAACAAAGGCCACATTCGTTCACACTCAGTCTCTAGCTGTCGAGTGTAATGCACTGGAACTGCAGCTCCCTTTCCATATCCAGGCCCCACAGACCTTTCCATGGTTTACCCCAGACGCTTCACATACCATGGTTCAATCCGTTGACAGCATGTTGACCCCAGTATACCACATTATTCCAATTCACTCTGTTCCTTGCATGCCTTTCACCATCTTGTAATTTCGGGCCCCGATCACTCAAAATCTTTTTCACTCTATCTTTCCACCTCCACTTTGGTCTCCCACTTCTCCTTGTTCCCTCCACATCTGACACATATATCCTCTTTGTCGATATTTCCTCACTCATTCTCTCCATGTGTCCAAAGCATTTAAACACATCCTCTTCTGCTCTCTCAACCACACTCTTTTTATTACCACACATCTCTCTTACCTTTTCATTACTTACTTGATCAAACCACCTCACACCAAATGTTGTCCTCAAACATTTCATTTCCAACACATCCACCTTCCTCTGCACAACCCTATCCATAACCCATGCCTTGCAACCAAATAACATTGTTGGAACAAACATACCCATTTTTCCTCTCCGAGATAACATTCTCGCTTTCCACACATTCTTCAACGCTCCCAGAACCTTTGCTCCCTCTCCCAACCTGTGACTCACTTCCGCTTCCATATATATATATATATATATATATATATATATATATATATATATATATATATATATAAGGTTATTTAATGTATGTATGACTCATGGTGAGGTGCCTGAGGATTGGCGGAATGCGTGCATAGTGCCATTGTACAAAGGCAAAGGGGATAAGAGTGAGTGCTCAAATTACAGAGGTATAAGTTTGTTGAGTATTCCTGGCAAATTATATGGGAGGGTATTGATTGAGAGGGTGAAGGCATGTACAGAGCATCAGATTGGGGAAGAGCAGTGTGGTTTCAGAAGTGGTAGAGGATGTGTGGATCAGGTGTTTGCTTTGAAGAATGTATGTGAGAAATACTTAGAAAGCAAATGGATTTGTATGTAGCATTTATGGATCTGGAGAAGGCATATGATAGAGTTGATAGAGATGCTCTGTGGAAGGTATTAAGAATATATGGTATGGGAGGCAAGTTGTTAGAAGTAGTGAAAAGTTTTTATCGAGGATGTCAGGCATGTGTACGTGTAGGAAGAGAGGAAAGTGATTGGTTCTCAGTGAATGTAGGTTTGCGGCAGGGGTGTGTGATGTCTCCATGGTTGTTTAATTTGTTTATGGATGGGGTTGTTAGGGAGGTGAATGCAAGAGTTTTGGAAAGAGGGGCAAGTATGAAGTCTGTTGGGGATGAGAGAGCTTGGGAAGTGAGTCAGTTGTTGTTCGCTGATGATACAGCGCTGGTGGCTGATTCATGTGAGAAACTGCAGAAGCTGGTGACTGAGTTTGGTAAAGTGTGTGAAAGAAGAAAGTTAAGAGTAAATGTGAATAAGAGCAAGGTTATTAGGTACAGTAGGGTTGAGGGTCAAGTCAATTGGGAGGTGAGTTTGAATGGAGAAAAACTGGAGGAAGTGAAGTGTTTTAGATATCTGGGAGTGGATCTGGCAGCGGATGGAAACATGGAAGCGGAAGTGGATCATAGGTTGGGGGAGGGGGCGAAAATTCTGGGAGCCTTGAAGAATGTGTGGAAGTTGAGAACATTATCTCGGAAAGCAAAAATGGGTATGTTTGAAGGAATAGTGGTTCCAACAATGTTGTATGGTTGCGAGGCGTGGACTATGGATAGAGTTGTGCGCAGGAGGATGGATGTGCTGGAAATGAGATGTTTGAGGACAATGTGTGGTGTGAGGTGGTTTGATCGAGTAAGTAACGTAAGGGTAAGAGAGATGTGTGGAAATAAAAAGAGCGTGGTTGAGAGAGCAGAAGAGGGTGTTTTGAAATGGTTTGTTCACATGGAGAGAATGAGTGAGGAAAGATTGACCAAGAGGATATATGTGTCGGAGGTGGAGGGAACGAGGAGAAGAGGGAGACCAAATTGGAGGTGGAAAGATGGAGTGAAAAAGATTTTGTGTGATCGGGGCCTAAACATGCAGGAGGGTGAAAGGAGGGCAAGGAATACAGTGAATTGGAGCGATGTGGTATACCGGGGTTGACGTGCTGTCAGTGGATTGAAGCAAGGCATGTGAAGCGTCTGGGGTAAACCATGGAAAGCTGTGTAGGTATGTATATTTGCGTGTGTGGACGTATGTATATACATGTGTATGGGGGTGGGTTGGGCCATTTCTTTTGTCTGTTTCCTTGCGCTACCTCGCAAACGTGGGAGACAGCGACAAAGCAAAAAAAAAAAAAAAAAAGAAAATATATATATATATATATATATATATATATATATATATATATATATATATATATATATATATATATATATATATTGCTGCCATTTCATGTGTGGCGGGGTGGCAACGGGAATGGCTGAGGGCAGCAAGTATTAATATGTACATGTGTATATATGTATTTGTCTATGTATATGTATGTATACATTCAAATATAAAGGTATGTATATGTGCGTGTGTGGACGTGTATGTATATATATGTGTGTGGGTGGTTTGTGCCACTCTTGTCTGTTTCCTTGCGCTACGTCGCTAACAAAGTATAATGACTATATATGACATATATATACACCAATCACAATATTCATTTTTCTTTCAGGTTTATGTAGAGAATGCATATCCACAAGGTTTAAATTATGAATGTTCTGTTCTGCATATTGATTTACTTATGTACAACACCTATTTCCAAATCTAAAGGAAAATTGGACTTTCGGAACTATGTTTAGATTGTGTTCTATCCTGGTTATGTAATTATTGGAGATGCTAACACACAGAGTTTATTTATATAATGCATGTGACCTGACAAAATAAAGGACAAGATCCCTGGATGTGGTTCTTTTAATGTTCCATTATCAGGTGAACATCTACTTTAGTTATCATAAACATATGTGATATAGTGTAGATAAAGATTACATAAGTATTGAATTAATTAATCCATCTATCTATATCTTTGAAGTCCAGTCCCTACCGAGACTCCCATCAAGGAAATGGCCACAGCAAAAGTCTCCCCACTTATCACTCTCCTTATATGCCTATCTCCTGTTTCAAGCATTTCTCCACTATTTCTCTCCCTCCAGTATTCTCCCACTCCATTTTCTCATGTCATGGTTGGTAATCCTCTCACATCAACCTATTTAATTGTAGTATCATACATTCTCCTTGTAAACTCCCCATCTCACACTCTTTCTACATACCCAAACCACCTCAGATATGTTTCAACCACTCTTATCACTACACAATTCATTCCCTTTGCATTCCCTGCCATAACACATCTCCCATACACCCACCTCATTTCTTTATCTCACATAGTCATACTACATGCTCCACTCAACAGCTCACTTCTACAGCCTGGATTCTTCCCCTCTGTGACTCATTCCATGTTCGTGTTTTGGCTGCAAAGATCAGGGTTGGGAGGACTGTGCTGTCCCTTAATTCTCAAATCACTTCCAAACATACACCTCTACCCTTCTTCATTCTATTAAAGGACCCAATGACTCTTCAATCTTGTACTGTTCTCTCCTTTATCTCTACTTACTTATCACCAAACTTACGCAAGACAGCTCCTAAAACAAAACTTCTCCCACCTCTTCCGGTCTTTCTGTCCACATAAACAAAGCACAATTTGGTACATTTTCTACTTTTACTCTATATGGTTTTGCAACATCTATACTTTCACTCTTATCTCATTTCAAACGTCAATACTGTACTTTTACTTGCATTTATCTCCAATCTCCTTTGCAAAACCTCTTCACCTTCAGCAAACAACACAATATCATCCGCAAACAGGCTTACCACTAGCCACCACACTGCCACATTCGATCTCTGCATTCCCTTTCCCTGGTTTTGCTTTCATCTCTCGTGTCACTCCATCCATATTATATACTATTATTCTTGATTGCCATTTCTTGTGTCAGCAAGGTAGCGTCAAAGAATGGACCATTCATTCATATGTATATATATATATATATATATATATATATATATATATATATATATATATATATATATATATATAATGGGAAACAGAAGAAGGAGTCACGCAGGGAGTGCTCATCCTCCTCGAAGGCTCAGATTGGGGTGCCTAAATGTGTGTGGATGTAACCAAGATGTGAAAAAAGGTGAGATAGGTAGTATGTTTGAGGAAAGGAACCTGGATGTTTTGGCTCTGAGTGAAACGAAGCTCAAGGGTAAAGGGGAAGAGTGGTTTGGGAATGTCTTGGGAGTAAAGTCAGGGGTTAGTGAGAAGACAAGAGCAAGGGAAGGAGTAGCAATACTCCTGAAACAGGAGTTGTGGGAGTATGTGATAGAATGTAAGAAAGTAAATTCTCGATTAATATGGGTAAAACTGAAAGTTGATGGAGAGAGATGGGTGATTATTGGTGCATATGCACCTGGGCATGAGAAGAAAGATCATGAGAGGCAAGTGTTTTGGGAGCAGCTGAATGAGTGTGTTAGTGGTTTTGATGCACGAGACCGGGTTATAGTGATGGGTGATTTGAATGCAAAGGTGAGTAATGTGGCAGTTGAGGGAATAATTGGTATACATGGGGTGTTCAGTGTTGTAAATGGAAATGGTGAAGAGCTTGTTGATTTATGTGCTGAAAAAGGACTGATGATTGGGAATACCTGGTTTAAAAAGCGAGATATACATAAGTATACTTATGTAAGTAGGAGAGATGGCCAGAGAGCGTTATTGGATTACGTGTTAATTGACAGGCGCGCGAAAGAGAGACTTTTGGATGTTAATGTGCTGAGAGGTGCAACTGGAGGGATGTCTGATCATTATCTTGTGGAGGCTAAGGTGAAGATTTGTATGGGTTTTCAGAAAAGAAGAGTGAATGTTGGGGTGAAGAGGGTGGTGAGAGTAAGTGAGCTTGGGAAGGAGACTTGTGTGAGGAAGTACCAGGAGAGACTGAGTATAGAATGGAAAAAGGTGAGAACAATGGAAGTAAGGGGAGTGGGGGAGGAATGGGATGTATTCAGGGAATCAGTGATGGATTGCGCAAAAGATGCTTGTGGCATGAGAAGAGTGGGAGGTGGGTTGATTAGAAAGGGTATTGAGTGGTGGGATGAAGAAGTAAGAGTATTAGTGAAAGAGAAGAGAGAGGCATTTGGACGATTTTTGCAGGGAAAAAATGAAATTGAGTGGGAGATGTATAAAAGAAAGAGACAGGAGGTCAAGAGAAAGGTGCAAGAGGTGAAAAAAAGGGCAAATGAGAGTTGGGGTGAGAGATTATCATTAAATTTTAGGGAGAATAAAAAGATGTTCTGGAGGGAGGTAAATAAAGTGCATAAGACAAGGGAGCAAATGGGAACTTCAGTGAAGGGCGCAAATGGGGAGGTGATAACAAGTAGTGGTGATGTGAGAAGGAGATGGAGTGAGTATTTTGAAGGTTTGTTGAATGTGTTTGATGATAGAGTGGCAGATATAGGGTGTTTTCGTCGAGGTGGTGTGCAAAGTGGGAGGGTTAGGGAAAATGATTTGGTAAACAGAGAAGAGGTAGTAAAAGCTTTGCGGAAGATGAAAGCCGGCAAGGCAGCAGGTATGGATGGTATTGCAGTGGAATTTATTAAAAAAGGGGGTGACTGTATTGTTGACTGGTTGGTAAGGTTATTTAATGTATGTATGACTCATGGTGAGGTGCCTGAGGATTGGCGGAATGCGTGCATAGTGCCATTGTACAAAGGCAAAGGGGATAAGAGTGAGTGCTCAAATTACAGAGGTATAAGTTTGTTGAGTATTCCTGGTAAATTATATGGGAGGATATTGATTGAGAGGGTGAAGGCATGTACAGAGCATCAGATTGGGGAAGAGCAGTGTGGTTTCAGAAGTGGTAGAGGATGTGTGGATCAGGTGTTTGCTTTGAAGAATGTATGTGAGAAATACTTAGAAAAGCAAATGGATTTGTATGTAGCATTTATGGATCTGGAGAAGGCATATGATAGAGTTGATAGAGATGCTCTGTGGAAGGTATTAAGAATATATGGTGTGGGAGGAAAGTTGTTAGAAGCAGTGAAAAGTTTTTATCGAGGATGTAAGGCATGTGTACGTGTAGGAAGAGAGGAAAGTGATTGGTTCTTAGTGAATGTAGGTTTGCGGCAGGGGTGTGTGATGTCTCCATGGTTGTTTAATTTGTTTATGGATGGGGTTGTTAGGGAGGTGAATGCAAGAGTTTTGGAAAGAGGGGCAAGTATGAAGTCTGTTGGGGATGAGAGAGCTTGGGAAGTGAGTCAGTTGTTGTTCGCTGATGATACAGCGCTGGTGGCTGATTCATGTGAGAAACTGCAGAAGCTGGTGACTGAGTTTGGTAAAGTGTGAGAGTGAAAGAAGAAAGTTAAGAGTAAATGTGAATAAGAGCAAGGTTATTAGGTACAGTAGGGTTGAGGGTCAAGTCAATTGGGAGGTGAGCTTGAATGGAGAAAAACTGGAGGAAGTGAAGTGTTTTAGATATCTGGGAGTGGATCTGGCAGCGGATGGAACCATGGAAGCGGAAGTGGATCATAGGGTGAGGGAGGGGGCGAAAATTCTGGGAGCCTTGAAGAATGTGTGGAAGTCGAGAAAATTATCTCGGAAAGCAAAAATGGGTATGTTTGAAGGAATAGTGGTTCCAACAATGTTGTATGGTTGCGAGGCGTGAGCTATGGATAGAGTTGTGCGCAGGAGGATGGATGTGCTGGAAATGAGATGTTTGAGGACAATGTGTGGTGTGAGGTGGTTTGATCGAGTAAGTAACGTAAGGGTAAGAGAGATGTGTGGAAATAAAAAGAGCGTGGTTGAGAGAGCAGAAGAGGGTGTTTTGAAATGGTTCGGGCACATGGAGAGAATGAGTGAGGAAAGATTGACCAAGAGAATATATGTGTCGGAGGTGGAGGGAACGAGGAGAAGAGGGAGCCCAAATTGGAGGTGGAAAGATGGAGTGAAAAAGATTTTGTGTGATCGGGGCCTGAACATGCAGGAGGGTGAAAGGAGGGCAAGGAATAGAGTGAATTGGAGCGATGTGGTATACCGGGGTTGACGTGCTGTCAGTGATTGAATCAAGGCATGTGAAGCGTCTGGGGTAAACCATGGAAAGCTGTGTAGGTATGTATATTTGCATGTGTGGACGTATGTATATACATGTGTATGGGGGTGGGTTGGGCCATTTCTTTTCGTCTGTTTCCTTGCGCTACCTCGCAAACGCGGGAGACAGCGACAAAGCAAAAAATAAAAAAATATATATATATTATCCCTGGGGATAGGGGATTAAGAATACTTCCCACGTATTCCCTGTGTGTCATAGAAGATGACTAAAAGGGGAGGGAGCGTGGGGCTGGAAATCCTCCCCTCTTTTTTTTTTTTTTAATTTTCCAAAAGAAGGAACAGAGGGGGCCAGGTGAGGATATTCCAAAAAAGGCCCAGTCCTCTGTTCTTAACGCTACCTCGCTATCGCGGGAAATGGCGAATAGTATGAAAAAGAAAGAAAGAAAAAAAAAAAAAAAATATATATATATATATATATATATATATATATATATATATATATATATATATATATATATATATATATATATATATATTTTTTTGCTTTGTCGCTGTCTCCCACGTTTGCGAGGTAGCGCAAGGAAACAGACGAAAGAAATGGCCCAACCCACCCCCATACACATGTACATATATACGTCCACACACGCAAATATACATACCTACACAGCTTTCCATGGTTTACCCCAGACGCTTCACATGCCTTGATTCAATCCACCGACAGCACGTCAACCCCAGTATACCACATCACTCCAATTCACTGTATTCCTTGCCCTCCTTTCACCCTCCTGCATGTTCAGGCCCCGATCACACAAAATCTTTTTCACTCCATCTTTCCACCTCCAATTTGGTCTCCCCCTTCTCCTCGTTCCCTCCACCTCCAACACATATATCCTCTTGGTCAATCTTTCCTCATTCATTCTCTCCATATGCCCAAACCATTTCAAAACACCCTCTTCTGCTCTCTCAACCACGCTCTTTTTATTTCCACACATCTCTCTTACCCTTACGTTACTTACTCGATCAAACCACCTCACACTGTCCTCAAACATCTCATTTCCAGCACATCCATCCTCCTGCGCACAACTCTATCCATAGCCCACGCCTTGCAACCATACAACATTGTTGGAACCACTATTCCTTCAAACATACCCATTTTTGCTTTCCGAGATAATGTTCTCGACTTCCACACATTCTTCAAGGCTCCCAGAATTTTCACCCCCTCCCCCACCCTATGATCCACTTCCGCTTCCATGGTTCCATCCGCTGCCAGATCCACTCCCAGATATCTAAAACACTTCACTTCCTCCAGTTTTTCTCCATTCAGACTCACCTCCCAATTGACTTGGCCCTCAACCCTGCTGTACCTAATAACCTTGCTCTTATTCATATTTACTCTTAACTTTCTTCTTTCACACACTTTACCAAACTCAGTCACCAGCTTCTGCAGTTTCTCACATGAATCAGCCCCCAGCGCTGTATCATCAGCGAACAACAACTGACTCACTTCCCAAGCTCTCTCATCCCCAACAGACTTCATACTTGCCCCTCTTTCCAAAACTCTTGCATTCACCTCCCTAACAACCCCATCCATAAACAAATTAAACAACCATGGAGACATCACACACCCCTGCCGCAAACCTACATTCACTGAGAACCAACCACTTTCCTCTCTTCCTACACGTACACATGCCTTACATCCTCGATAAAAACTTTTCACTGCTTCTAACAACTTTCCTCCCACACCACATATTCTTAATACCTTCCACAGAGCATCTCTATCAACTCGATCATATGCCTTCTCCACATCCATAAATGCTACATACAAATCCATTTGCTTTTCTAAGTATTTCTCACATACATTCTTCAAAGCAAACACCTGATCCACACATCCTCTACCACTTCTGAAACCACACTGCTCTTCCCCAATCTGATGCTCTGTACATGCCATCACCCTCTCAATCAATACCCTCCCATATCATTTACCAGGAATACTCAACAAACTTATACCTCTGTAATTTGAGCACTCACTCTTATCCCCTTTGCCTTTGTATAATGGCACTATGCACGCATTCCGCCAATCCTCAGGCACCTCACTATGAGTCATACATACATTAAATAACCTTACCAACCAGTCAACAATACAGTCACCCCCTTTTTTAATAAATTCCACTGCAATACCATCCAAACCTGCTGCCTTGCTGGCTTTCATCTTCCGCAAAGCTTTTACTACCTCTTCTCTGTTTACCAAATCATTTTCCCTAACCCTCTCACTTTGCACACCACCTCGACGAAAACACCCTATATCTGCCACTCTATCATCAAACACATTCAACAAACCTCGCGTGTCGTAGAAAGCGACTAGAGGGGACGGGAGCGGGGGGCCAGAAATCCTCCCCTCCTTGTATTTTTTTTAACTTTCTAAAATGGGAAACAGAAGAAGGAGTCACGCGGGGAGTGCTCATCCTCCTCGAAGGCTCAGATTGGGGTGCCTAAATGTGTGTGGATGTAACCAAGATGTGAAAAAAGGAGAGATAGGTAGTATGTTTGAGGAAAGGAACCTGGATGTTTTGGCTCTGAGTGAAACGAAGCTCAAGGGTAAAGGGGAAGAGTGGTTTGGGAATGTCTTGGGAGTAAAGTCAGGGGTTAGTGAGAGGACAAGAGCAAGGGAAGGAGTAGCAGTACTCCTGAAACAGGAGCTGTTGGAGTATGTGATAGAATGTAAGAAAGTAAATTCTCGATTAATATGGGTAAAACTGAAAGTTGATGGAGAGAGATGGGTGATTATTGGTGCATATGCACCTGGGCATGAGTAGAAAGATCATGAGAGGCAAGTGTTTTGGGAGTAGCTGAATGAGTGTGTTAGTGGTTTTGATGCACGAGACCGGGTTATAGTGATGGGTGATTTGAATGCAAAGGTGAGTAATGTGGCAGTCGAGGGAATAATTGGTATACATGGGGTGTTCATTGTTGTAAATGGTAATGGTGAAGAGCTTGTAGATTTATGTGCTGAAAAAGGACAGATGATTGGGAATACCTGGTTTAAAAAGCGAGATATACATAAGTATACTTATGTAAGTAGGAGAGATGGCCAGAGAGCGTTATTGGATTACGTGTTAATTGACAGGCGCGTGAAAGAGAGACTTTTGGATGTTAATGTGCTGAGAGGTGCAACTGGAGGGATGTCTGATCATTATCTTGTAGAGGCTAAGGTGAAGATTTGTATGGGTTTTCAGAAAAGAAGAGTGAATGTTGGGGTGAAGAGGGTGGTGAGAGTAAGTGAGCTTGGGAAGGAGACTTGTGTGAGGAAGTACCAGGAGAGACTGAGTACAGAATGGAAAAAGGTGAGAACAATGGAAGTAAGGGGAGTGGGGGAGGAATGGGATGTATTTAGGGAATCAGTGATGGATTGCGCAAAAGATGCTTGTGGCATGAGAAGAGTGGGAGGTGGGTTGATTAGAAAGGGTAGTGAGTGGTGGGATGAAGAAGTAAGAGTATTAGTGAAAGAGAAGAGAGAGGCATTTGGACGATTTTTGCAGGGAAAAAATGCAATTGAGTGGGAGATGTATAAAAGAAAGAGACAGAAGGTCAAGAGAAAGGTGCAAGAGGTGAAAAAAAGGGCAAATGAGAGTTGGGGTGAGAGAGTATCATTAAATTTTAGGGAGAATAAAAAGATGTTCTGGAAGGAGGTAAATAAAGTGCGTAAGACAAGGGAGCAAATGGGAACTTCAGTGAAGGGTGCAAATGGGGAGGTGATAACAAGTAGTGGTGATGTGAGAAGGAGATGGAGTGAGTATTTTGAAGGTTTGTTGAACACATATATATATATATATATATATATATATATATATATATATATATATATATATATATATATATATATATTGTTTTTTTTATTAATAATTCATTATACTTTGTCTCTGTCCCCCGCATTAGCGAGGTAGCGCATGGAAACAGATGAATGGCCCAACCCACCCACATACACATCTATATACGTACACTTCCTCACACGCACATATACATACGTATACATTTCAACGTATATATATATTTTTGTTTTTGCTTTGTCGCTGTCTCCCGCATTTGCGAGGTAGCGCAAGGAAACAGACGAAAGAAATGGCCCAACCCACCCCCATACACATGTATATACATACATGTCCACACACGCAAATATACATACCTATACATCTCAATGTACACTTATATACACACACAGACAGATACATATATACCCATGCACACAATTCACACTGTCTGCCTTTATTCATTCCCATCGCCACCTCGCCACACATGGAATACCATCCCCTTCCTCCCTCATGTGTGCGAGGTAGCGCTAGGAAAAGACAACAAAGGCCCCATTTCGTTCACACTCAGTCTATAGCTGTCATGCAATAATGCCCGAAACCACAGCTCCCTTTCCACATCCAGGCCGCACACAACTTTCCATGGTTTACCCCAGACGCTTCACATGCCCTGATTCAATCCACTGACAGCACGTCAACCCCGGTATACCACATCCATCCAATTCACTCTATTCCTTACCCGCCTTTCACCCTCCTGCATGTTCAGGCCCCGATCACTCAAAATCTTTTTCACTCCATCTTTCCACCTTCAATTTGGTCTCCCACTTCTCCTCGTTCACTCCACCTCCGACACATATATCCTCTTGGTCAATCTTTCCTCACTCATTCTCTCCATGTGCCCAAACCATTTCAAAACACCCTCTTCTGCTCTCTCAACCACGCTCTTTTTATTTCCACACATCCCTCTTACCCTTACATTACTTACTTGATCAAACCACCTCACACCACACACTGTCCTCAAACATCTCATTTCCAGCACATCCACCCTCCTGCGCACAACTCTATCCATAGCCCACGCCTCGCAACCATACAACATTGTTGGAACCACTATTCCTTCAAGCATACCCATTTTTGCTTTCCGAGATAATGTACTCGACTTCCACAGATTCTTCAAGGCTCCCAGGATTTTCGCCCCCTCCCCCACCCTATGATTCACTTCCGCTTCCATGGTTCCATCCGCTGCCAGATCCACTCCCAGATATCTAAAACACTTTACTTCCTCCAGTTTTTCTCCATTCAAACTTACCTCCCAATTGACTAGACCCTCAACCCTACTGTACCTAATAACCTTGCTCTTATTCACATTTACTCTTAACTTTCTTCTTTCACACACTTTACCAAACTCAGTCACCAGCTTCTGCAGTTTCTCACATGAATCAGCCACCAGCGCTGTATCATCAGCGAACAACAACTGACTCACTTCCCAAGCTCTCTCATCCACAACAGACTTCATACTTGCCCCTCTTTCCAAAACTCTTGCATTCACCTCCCTAACAACCCCATCCATAAACAAATTAAACAACCATGGAGACATCACACACCCCTGTCGCAAACCTACATTCACTGAGAACCAATCACTTTCCTCTCTTCCTACATGTACACATGCCTTACATCCTCGATAAAAACTTTTCACTTGCCTCCCACACCATATATTCTTAATACCTTCCACAGAGCATCTCTATCAACTCTATCATATGCCTTCTGCAGATCCATAAATGCTACATACAAATCCATTTGCTTTTCTAAGTATTTCTCACATACATTCTTCAAAGAAAACACCTGATCCACACATCCTCTACCACTTCTGAAACCACACTGCTCTTCCCCAATCTGATGCTCTGTACATTCCTTCACCCTCTCTATCAATACCCTCCCATATAATTTACCAGGAATACTCAACAAACTTATACCTCTGTAATTTGAGCACTCACTCTTATCCCCTTTGCCTTTGTACAATGGCACTATGCACGCATTCCGCCTATCCTCAGGCACCTCACCATGAGTCATACATACATTAAATAACCTTACCAACCAGTCAACAATACAGTCAGCCCCTTTTTTAATAGATTTCACTGCAATACCATCCAAACCTGCTGCCTTGCCGGCTTTCATCTTCCGCAAAGCTTTTACTACCTATTCTCTGTTTACCAAATCATTTTCCCTAACCCTCTCACTTTGCACACCACCTCGACCAAAAGACCCTATATCTGCCACTCTATCATCAAACACATTCAACAAACCTTCAAAATACTCACTCCATCTCCTTCTCACATCACCACTACTTGTTATCACCTCCCCATTAGCGCCCTTCACTGAAGTTCCCATTTGCTCCCTTGTCTTACGCACTTTATTTACCTACTTACAGAACATCTTTTTATTCTCCCTAAAATTTAATGATACTCTCTCACCCCAACTCTCATTTGCCCTCTTTTTCACCTCTTGCACCTTTCTCTTGACCTCCTGTCTCTTTCTTTTATACATCTCCCACTCAATTGCATTTTTCCCTGCAAAAATCGTCCAAATGCCTCTCTCTTCTCTTTCACTAATAATCTTACTTCTTCATCCCACCACTCACTACCCTTTCTAATCAACCCACCTCCCACGCTTCTAATGCCACAAGCATCTTTTGCGCAATCCTTCACTGATTCCCTAAATACATCCCATTCCTCCCCCACTCCCCTTACTTCCATTTTTCTCACCTTTTTCCATTCTGTACTCAGTCTCTCCTGGTACTTCCTCACACAAGTCTCCTTCCCAAGCTCACTTACTCTCACCATCCTCTTCACCCCAACATTCACTCTTCTTTTCTGAAAACCCATACAAATCTTCACCTTAGCCTCCACAGGATAATGATCAGACATCCCTCCAGTTGCACCTCTCAGCACATTAACATCCAAAAGTCTCTCTTTCGCGCGCCTGTCAATTAACACGTAATCCAATATGCTCTCTGGCCATCTCTCCTACTTACATATATGTCGCTTTTTAAACCAGGTATTCCCAATCACCAGTCCTTTTTCAGCACATAAATCTACAAGCTCTTCACCATTTCCATTTACAACACTGAACACCCCATGTATACCAATTATTCCCTCAACTGCCACATTACTCACCTTTGCATTCAAATCACCCATCACTATAACCCGGTCTCGTGCATCAAAACCACTAACACACTCATTCAGCTGCTCCCAAAACACTTGCCTCTCATGATCTTTCTTCTCATGCCCAGGTGCATATGCACCAATAATCACCCATCTCTCTCCATCAACTTTCACTTTTACCCATATTAATCGAGAATTTACTTTCTTAAATTCTATCACATACTCCCACAACTCCTGTTTCAGGATTACTGCTACTCTTTCCCTTGCTCTTGTCCTCTCACTAACCCCTAACTTTACTCCCAAGAAATTCCCAAACCACTCTTCCCCTTTACCCTTGAGCTTCGTTTCACTCAGAGCCAAAACATCCAGGTTCCTTTCCTCAAACATACTACCTATCACTCCTTTTTTCACATCTTGGTTACATCCACACACATTTAGACACCCCAATCTGAGTCTACGAGGAGGATGAGCACTCTCTGCGTGACTCCTTCTGTTTCCCATTTTTAGAAAGTTAAAATACAAGGAGGGGAGGATTTCTGGCCCCCCCGCTCCCGTCCCGTTTAGTTGCCTTCAACGTATATACATATATATATATATATATATATATATATATATATATATATATATATATATATATATATATATTTTTTTTTGCTTTGTCGCTGTCTCCCGCGTTTGCGAGGTAGCGCAAGGAAACAGACGAAAGAAATCGAACCCACCCCCATACACATGCCTTGATTCAATCCACTGACAGCACGTCAACCCCGGTATACCACATCGCTCCAATTCACTCTATTCTTTGCCCTCCTTTCACCCTCCTGCATGTTCAGGCCCCGATCACACAAAATCTTTTTCACTCCATCTTTCCACCTCCAATTTGGTCTCCCTCTTCTCCTCGTTCCCTCCACCTCCGACACATATATCCTCTTGGTCAATTTTTCCTCACTCATTCTCTCCATGTGACCAAACCATTTCAAAACACCCTCTTCTGCTCTCTCAACCACGCTCTTTTTATTTCCACACATCTCTCTTACCCTTACGTTACTTACTCGATCAAACCAACTCACACCACACATTGTCCTCAAACATCTCATTTCCAGCACATCCATCCTCCTGCGCACAACTCTATCCATAGTCCACGCCTCGCAACCATACAACATTGTTGGAACCACTATTCCTTCAAACATACCCATTTTTGCTTTCCGAGATAATGTTCTCGACTTCCACACATTCTTCAAGGCTCCCAGAATTTTCGCCCCCTCCCCCACCCTATGATCCACTTCCGCTTCCATGGTTCCATCCGCTGCCAGATCCACTCCCAGATATCTAAAACACTTCACTTCCTCCAGTGTTTCTCCATTCAAACTCACCTCCCAATTGAATTGACCCTCAACCCTACTGTACCTAATAACCTTGCTCTTATTCACATTTACTATTAACTTTCTTCTTTCACACACTTTACCAAACTCAGTCACCAGCTTCTGCAGTTTCTCACATGAATCAGCCACCAGTGCTGTATCATCAGCGAACAACAACTGACTCACTTCCCAAGCTCTCTCATCCCCAACACACTTCATACTTGCCCCTCTTTCCAAAACTCTTGCATTCACCTCCCTAACAACCCCATCCATAAACAAATTAAACAACCATGGAGACATCACACACCCCTGCCGCAAACCTACATTCACTGAGAACCAATCACTTTCCTCTCTTCCTACACGTACACATGCCTTACATCCTCGATAAAAACTTTTCACTGCTTCTAACAACTTGCCTCCCACACCATATATTCTTAATACCTTCCACAGAGCATCTCTATCAACTCTATCATATGCCTTCTCCAGATCCATAAATGCTACATACAAATCCATTTGCTTTTCTAAGTATTTCTCACATACATTCTTCAAAGCAAACACCTGATCCACAGATCCTCTACCACTTCTGAAACCATACTGCTCTTCCCCAATCTGATGCTCTGTACATGCCTTCACCCTCTCAATCAATATATATATATATATATATATATATATATATATATATATATACACAGACGTATACAAATATACACATGAATATAATTCACACTTGCTGTCTTTATTTATTCCCGTCGCCACCCCGCTACCCCGAAGTAGCGCTAGGAAAAGACAACAAAGTCCACATTCGTTCACACTCTGTCTCTAGCTGTCATGTGTAATGCACCGAAACCACAGCTTCCTTTCCACATCCAGGCCCCACAAAACTTTCCATGGTTTATCCCAGACGTTTCACATGCCCTGGTTTAATCCACTGACAGCATGTCGAACCCGGCATACCACATCGTTCCAATTCACTCTATTCCTTGCACGCATTTCACCCTCCTGCATGTTCAGGCTCCGATCGCTCAAAATCTTTTTCAATCCATACTTCCACCTCCAATTTGGTCTCCCACTTCTCGCTCCCTCCACCTCTGCCATATATATGTGAATATTTCCAAATTCATTCTCTCCATGTGACCAAACCACTTTAATACACCCTCTTCTGCTTTCTCAACCACACTCTTTTTATTACAGCACATTTCTTTTACCCTTTCCTTACTTACTCGATCAAACCTCCTCACACCACATATTGTCTTCAAACGTCTCATTTCCAAACCATCCACACTCCTCCGTACAACTTCATTCTTAGCCCATGCCCGCAACTACATAACACTGCTGGAACCACTATTCCTTCAAACATACCCATTTTTGCTTTCCGAGATAACGTTCTCGCCTTCCACACATTCTTCAATGCTCCCAGAACCTTCGCCCCCCTCCCCCACCCTGTGACTCACTTCTGCTTCCATCTGCTGCCAAATCCACTCCCAGATATCTAAAGCACTTCACTTCCTCCAGATTTTCTCCATTCAAACTTACCTCCCAATGGACTTGTCCCTCAATCCTACTGTACCTTATAACCTTGCTCTTATTCACATTTACTCTCAGCTTTCTTCTTTCACACACTTTACCAAACTCAGTCACCAGCTTCTGCAGTTTCTCAGCTGAATCAGCCACCAGCGCCGTATCATCAGCGAACAACATCTGACTCACTTCCCAAGCCCTCTCATCCACAACAGACTACATACTTAACCCTCTGTCCAAAACCCTTGCTTCACCTCCCTAACAACCCCATCCATAAACAAATTAAACAACTATGGATACGTCACACACTCCTGCTGCAAACCGACATTCAATGAGAACCAATCACTTTCCTCTCTTCCTACACGTACACATGCCTTACATTCTTGATAAAAACTTTTCACTGCTTCTAGCAACTTGCCTCCCACACCATATACTCTTAATACCTTCCACAGAGCATCTCTATCAACTCTTATCATATTCCTTCTCCAGATCCATAAATGCTACATACAAATCCATTTGTTTTTCTAAGTATTCCTCACATACATTCTTCAAAGCAAATACCTGATCCACACATCCAATACCTCTTCTGAAACACACTGCTCTTCCCCAATCTGATGCTCTGTACATACCTTCATCCTCTCATTCATTACCTTCCCATATAATTTCCCAGGAATACTCAACAAACTTATACCTTTGAAATTTGAACACTCGCCTTTATCCCCTTTGCCTTTGTACAATGGCACTATGCATGCATTTCGTCAATCCTCAGGCACTTCACCATGAGCCATTGAATATCCTCACCAACCAATCAAGAACACAGTCACCCCCTTTTTTGATAAATTCCACTGCAATACCAACCTAACCCGCCGCCTTGCCAGCTTTCATCTTCCGTAAAGCTTTTACTACCTCTTCTCTGTTTACCAAACCATTCTTCCTGACCCTCTCACTTCGCACACCACATCGACCAAAATACCCCATATCTGTCACTCTGTCATCTAAAACATTTAACAAACCTTCAAAATACTCACTCCATCTCCTCACATCACCACTACTTATTATTACCTCCCCATTATCCCCCTTCACCGATGTTCCCATTTGTTCTCTTGTCTTACGCACTTTATTTACCTCCTTCCAAAACATCTTTTTATTCTCCCGAAAGTTTAATGATACTCTCTCACCCCAACTCCCTCTTTTTCACCTCTTGCACCTTTCTCTTGACCTCCTGCGTCTTTCTTTTATACATCGCCCAGTCATTTACACTATTTCCCTGCAAAAATCGTCCAAATACTTCTCTTCTCTTTCACTAACAATCTTGCTTCTTCATCCCACCTCTCATTACTCTTTCGAATCTGCCCACCTCCCACGCCAAGCCATTACTGCTTTCCTAAATATATCACATTCCTCCCCCACCCCTAATTCCTTTGCTCTCACCTTTTTCCATTCTGCACTCAGTCTCTCCTGGTACTCCTCACACAAGTCTCCTTCCCAAGCTCACTTACTCTCACCACTCCCTTCACCCCAACATTCTCTCCTCTTTTCTGAAAACCTCTACAAATCTTCACCCTCGCCTCCACAAGACAATGATCAGACATCTCTCCAGTTGCACCTGCCCGCAAACTAACATCCAAAAGTTTCTGTTTCACGCGCCTATCAATTAATACATAATCCAATAACGCCACCCAGCTACACATGAAATGACAACCCCCTTCCCCCGCACGCGCGTGAGGTAGCGCTAGGAAAAGACAACAAAGGCCACATTAGTTCACACGCAGTCTCTAGCTGTCATGTATAATGCACCTCAACTACAGCTCCCTTTCCTCATCCAGTCCCCACAAAACTTTCCATGGTTTACCCCAGACGCTGCACATACCCTGGTTCAATCCACTGACAGCACGTTCACCCCGGTATACCACATTGTTCCAATTCACTCTATTCCTTGCACACATTTCACCCTCCTGCATGTTCAGGCCCTGATTGCTCAAAATCTTTTTCACTCCATCCTTCCACCTCCAATTTGGTCTCCTACTTCTCCTCGTTCCCTCCACCTCTGACACATATATTCTCTTGGTCAATCTCTCCTCACTCATTCTCTCCATGTGAGCAAACCATTTCAATACACCCTCTTCTGCTCTCTCAACCATACCCTTTTTATTGCCACACATCTCTCTTACCCTTTCATTACTTACTCGATCAAACCACCTCACGCCACCACATATTGTCCTCAAACATCTCATTTCCAAGACATCCACCCTCCTCCGCACAACCTTATCTATAGCCCACACCTCGCAACCATATAACATTGTTGGAACCACTATTCATTCAAACATACCCATTTTTGCTTTCCGAGATAATGTTCTTCTTTTCCACACATTTTCCAACGCTCCCAGAACTTTCGCTCCCTCCCACACCCTGTAACTCACTTCCGCTTCCATGGTTCCATCTGCTGCCAAATCCACTCCCACATACCTAAACCCCTACACGTCCTCCAGTTTTTCTCCATTCAAACTTACCTCCCAATTTACTTGTTCCTCAACCCTACTGTACCTAATAACCTTGCTCTTATTCACAATTACTCTCAGCTTTCTTCTTTCACACACTTTACCAAAGTCAGTCAACAACTTCAGCAGTTTTTCACCCGAATCAGCCACCAGCGCTCTATCATCAGCGATTAACAACTGACTCACTTCCCAAGCCCTCTCATCCACAGAAGGCTTCATACTTGCTCCTCTCTTCAAAATTCTTGCATTCACCTCCCTAACAACCCCATCCACAAACAAAACAAACAACCATGGAGACATTACGCACCCCTGCCGCAAATTTACATTCACTGAGAACCAATCACTTTTATTTCTTCCTACTTGTACACATGCCTTACATACTCGATAAAAACTTTTCACTGCTTCTAGCAACTTGCCTCCCACACCATGTGCTATTAATACTTTCCACAGAGCATCTCTATCAACTCTATCATATGCCTTCTCCAGATCCATAAATGCTACATACAAATAGATTTGTTTTTTCAAAGTATTTCTCACATACATTCTTCAAAGCAAACACCTGATCCACAAATCCTCTACCACATCTGAAACCACACTGTTCTTCCCCAATCTGATGCTCAGTATATGCCTTCACCCTCCCATATGATTTCCCAGGAATACTCAACAAACTTATACCTTTGTAATTTGAACACTCACCTTTGTCCCCTTTTCCTCTGTACAATGGTACTATATACTTATCAACATATACTCAGACATATACATATATACACATATACATTTTCATACTTGCTTGCCTCCATCCATTTCTGGCACTACCCCACCCCACAGGAAACTGCATCGCTATTCCCTGCTTCAGTAGGGAATAACGCTGGTGGCTGATTCGGGTGAGAAACTGCAGAAGCTGGTGACTGAGTTTGGTAAAGTGTGTGAGAGAAGAATGCTGAGAGTAAATGTGAATAAGAGCAAGGTTATTAGATTCAGTAGGGTTGACGGACAAATCAATTGGGAGGTAAGTTTGAATGGAGAAAAACTGGAGGAAGTGAAGTGCTTTAGTTATCTGGGAGTGGATTTGGCAGCGGATGAAGCCATGAAAGCGGAAGTGAGTTACAGGGCAGGGCACGGGGCGAGGGTTCTGGGAGTGTTGAAGAATGTGTGGAAGGCGAGAACATTATCTCGGAAAGCAAAAATGCAACTATATAATATTGTTGGAACTTATATTCCTTGAAACGAACCCATTTTTTGCTCTCCGAGATAATGTTCTCTCCTTCCACACATTCTTCATCGCTCCCAGGACCTTCGTCCCCTCCCCCACCTTGTGACTCGCTTCCGCTTCCATGTTTCCATCCGCTGCTAAGTCCACTCCCAGATATCTAAAACACTTCACTTCCAATTATTTTCCATTCAAACTTCCATCCCAATTAACTTGTCCTTCAACCCTACTGAACCTAATAACCTTGCACTTATTCACATTTACTCTCAACTTTCTCCTTTCACAAACTTTTCCAAACTTAGTCACCAACTTCTGCAGTTTCTCACCTGAATCAGTCATCGGAGCTGTATCATTGGTGAACAACAACTGACTCAGTCACCAACTTCTGCAGTTTCTCACCCGAATCAGTCATCAGAGCTGTATCATCGGTGAACAACAACTGACTCACTTCCCAAGCTCTCGCATCCACTACAGACTGCATACTCACTCCTCTCTCCAAAACTGATGCATTTACCTCCCTAACCACCCCATCCATAAACAAATTAAACAACCATGTTGACATCACAAACCCCTGCCTCAGACTGACCTTCACTGAAAACCAATCACTCCCCTCTCTTCCTACTTGTATACATGCCTTCCATCCTTGGTGAGAACTTTTCACTGCTTCTAGGAACTTGCCTCCTACACCATTTATTCTGAAGACCTTCCACAAAGCATCTATCTCTATCAACCCCTATCATATGCCCTCTCCAAGTCCATAAATGCTACATACAAATCCACCTGTTTTCCTAAGTATTTCTCACACATTTTGCAAAGCAAACATCTGATCCAAACATCCTCTACCACATTTGAAACCACGCTGCTCTTCCCCAGTCTAATGCTCTGTACATGCCTTCACCCTCTCAATCAATACCCTCCCATATAATTTCCCAGGAACACTCAACAAACTTATACCTCTGTAGTTTAAACACTCACCTTTATCCCATCTGCCTTCATACAATGGCATTCTGCATTCATTCCGCCAATCCTCAGGCACTTCACCATGATCCATACATACAATGAATGTCCTTACCAATCATTCACCCTCTTTCTCAATAAATTCTACTGCAGTACTATTCAAACCCACCACCTTACCAGATTTCATCATCTACAAAGCTTTCACTACCTCTTCACTCTTCACCAAACCATTCTCCCTGACCACTCTCACTTTGCACACCACTCCAACCAAAACACCCTACATCTGCCACTCGATCATCAAACATATTCAACAGTTCTTCAAGATACTCACTCTATCTCCTTCTCATGGCATCACTACCTCTTACTGCTTGCCCCCTTCACCGATGTTCCCATGTGTTCTCTTGTCTTACGCACATTCTTTACGTCCTTTCAAAACATCTTTTTATTCTCCCAGAAGTTGAATGATACTCTCTCACCCCATCTCTCATTTGCCCTCTTTTTCAACCCTTGCACCTTTCATTTGGCCTCCTGCCACTTTCTTGTATACATCTCCCAGCCATTTGCACTCCTTCCTTGTAAGTATCATGCAAACACTTCTCTTTTTCTTTTCTAACTACTACTTCATCCCACCATTCGCTACCCTCTAATCTGTCCACCTCCCACCTTTTTCAAGCCACATGCATCTTTTGCACATGCCATCACTGCTTCCCTAAATACATCCCATTCCTCACCCACTCCCTTCATGTCATTTCTCCCACCTTTTGCTATTCTCCACTTAATCTCGCATAGAACTTCCTCATACAAGTCTCCTTTCGTCACCACTCTCTTCTCCCCAACATTCTCTCTCCTATTTTGAAAATCTATATAAATGTTCACCTTCACCTCCACAGAATAGTGATCAGACATCCCTCCAGCTGCCCCTCCCAGCACATTAACATCCAAAAGTCTCATTTTTACACGCTTATCAAGTAACACGTAATCCAATAATGCCCCTTTGACCATCTCTCCTACTCACATATGTATACTTATGTATATCTTTTTAAATCAGGTACTCCCAATCACCAGACTTTTCTCAGTTCACAAATCCACAAGCTCTTCACCATTTTCATTCACAACACTGAATACCCCATGTACACCGATTATACCCTCAACTGCCGCGTAACTTACCTTCACATTTAAATCACTCATCACTAATACCCAGTCTAGTACATCAAAGCTGCTGACACCCTCACCCAGCTGCTCCCAAAACACTTGCCTCTCATGGTCTTTCTACTCATGACCAGGTGCATAAGCACCAACATCACCCATCTCTCCCCATCCACTCTCAGTTTTACCCACATCAATCTAGAATTTACCTTCTTACAGTGTATCACATACAACTACAGTTCCTGCTTCAGGAGTAGTGCTCCTTCCTTAGCTCTTGTCCTCACACCAACCCGTGACTTTACTCCAAAGAAATCTTCCAAACCATCTTCCCCTTTATCCTTGAGCTTCATTTCACTCAAGCTAGCACATCCAGGTTTCTTTCCTCAAACCTACTTCCTATCTCTCCTTTCTTCTCATCATGATTACAACCACATACAATACATTTAGAGACCTCAGTGTAAGCCTTCGAGTTAGATGAGCACTCCCCACTTGACTCCTGTTTCCCTTTTTAGAAATTGAAATACAAGGAGGGAAGGGTTTCCAGATCCCCATTCCCACCCACTTTAGCCTTCTACGACATGCAGGGAATACGTGGGAAGTATTCTTTCTCCCCTATCTCCACGGTGACATCACACAGCACATTGCCTCACATCCACTTGTTTTCTGAAACTTTCACTAAACTTTCCATCAAATCTTACACATGCATTTTCTCCTGTATAGAAGACTTATCCCACTATCCAACACTTGTTCTCTCTACCCCATATATCCTTAACACATTCCATAAAGCATTCCACTCAACTCTGTCATATGCTTTCTCGAGTTCCATAGAAGCTGCATACAACTTCTTACCTTTTGCTAAATACTTTTTCAGTCATCTTCACCACAAAAATGTGATCCACACATCCCCTACCTTTCCTGAAAATCCCGTGCTCTTCACTTATTCTGCATTCAATCACTTCCATCATTATCAATCAACATTCTTGCATTTACTTTTCCCAGTATGCTTAACAGACTAATTCCCCTAAATTGCTACATACATCCATAGCACCTTTTTCAGGCACAACCTTCTGTTACCATGCTAAATTACATACAAGATGCATCCACTCTATCACAATTTCTCCATACTTCAGCATTTCAGCCACAATCCCATCTACTCCAGGTGCCCTTCCACCTTCAAGCCTTATTCAGCCCCCTTTTACCCCCCTTTTTGTTATAGGCCTTTGCACATATACCCTCTTGCTTCCATCCTCCATACCCATGCATATAACAACTGCTGCTTCACCCTCCACATTCATCAGTTATTCAAAATATTCTTTCCATCTTCCTTTCACTTCCTCCTTTTGATTCAGCAACTCCCCTTCCTTACTTCTCACGTTAACTGTTCCACTCTTACATCCACCTCTTTCCTTTTTTCACCTCCATCCAGTACAATTTCTTATTTTTCCTGAAATTTTCACTCAACTTTCTTCCAAGATCTTCATCTAATCTTTCTCTGCTTCTTTGTCAGCTTCTTAACGTTCCGTTACATCTTATATTCTTCCCTCCTCCTTTGCTGAACTTTCACTGGTACATTCCTTCTGAGCAACCTACCATATGCTTTTTTCTTCCACAGCATTTCTAATCTCTTCTATATCTCATGACCTTGTACTGAACTGCTAATTCTACAACTTTTAATAGGCTTTCTCTAAACATCTTAAACACCTCATTCACACATTTACTGCACTTCTATCTAAACTTTCAGTTACCGTTCTCTCATACTCCTCCCTGCATTTTTTTTTTTTTCAATTCAGCTTCTTGTTTGCCAACACTTTTTTTTCTCTCCATTCTTCCTTACACCATACCTCCACTTCTCCCTGATCCTCATCCCCACAAAAACTGCCAAACTACCACTGTCTCCCAAACTGCCACTGTCTCTAAAGAATTCTCTCAACTCTAGCATCTAGCATGGCCTTTCTCAGTCTTTCATCCACAACCACAGCCAAACCCTTTTGCCTTCCTTTTTTCGTCTGCATCTTTCCTTAAACGGGGCTGAAAAAAATTTGTTTGCAAGGAATATAAACCCCTCTTTGCCCATACATAAATAAAAACCCTTTTCAAAGTACTCCAAAACTCACCACTTACCAATTTTCTTAAAACCAATTTTTTCATACCCCAAAATTCGGGATTTATATTTACCCTTTTTACCACCTTTCTCTTATTCTCAAAACTGTTTTTTACTTTTAATTTCTCCAAAACCTTCATTTCAACCCCTTTCTCTACAGTCTTTAATTCACAGGGCCCTTTAACACCCCATAATATTTCACAATCTTCCCAAACTTTCTTTTTACCTTTACTATTCCCATCTATTCCAACCTTCTGTAACGGCCTCCCACAAATTTAAAAAAAAAAAAAAAAAAAAAAAAAAAAAAAAAAAAAAAAAAAAAAAAAAAAAAAAAAAAAAAAAATCCTTTCCCCCCCGGGGAATTTGGGCCCCACCTCCTTAAACCCCACGCGGTCGCCTTCCCACAACCTTCAACCAATTTTTATCCCTTACTCCACACACCCTTTAACCAAGGTAGGTTTTCCCCCAGCAACCAAAAAAAATTTATTTCATTCCTCCCAAAAATCCCCTCCTTAAAAATTTCTCTTCCCACCACCTTAACCACAATTCCAACCCCTCACCCTTACCCCGACCGGGCTCCTTTTACAGCCACGTCCAAAGCGAGGGACGATCCAAGGCAGGGTTCCCCCCTTTTCCCAAAAAACACCGGGTCCCCGGGCATTTTTAACCACATACACCCTCCCACTCCCCCACACAAAAACCTTAGCAAGGGGCCTTCCCTTTTAAAAAAGGGGGAAACCTTGGGAGGGGATCACCGAAAGCAAATCACCTGGAAAAAAAGGTTGGGTTTTAAAAGGTTCCCTTAAAACCCCCCAATAAAAACCCCCTTCTATCATCCTTAATTTAATTCCCCTTGAAAACCCCGACGGGCTTTTTGGCCCCTTACTTGTTAAGGGGCGGGGTCTTGGAGGCCGGGCGACCTTGAGGCAACAACCACGATTCCTTGGTGGGGGGAAAACCCCTTCTCCCCTACACCAACCGGGAATTCCTTATTTCACTTGTCCCTTTTCCACATAATCCCCTTTTCACCTTTAAAAACGTTTTGGTCCACTACACCAAAGACAATTTAAAACCTTTTACCATTGTTTCCCTTAAAACCCCATTCACCTTTGGTCCAAAATTTGGAAAACCCCGGGAGTTTTGGGAAAGGGAAATTTAAAAATAAAGATCCTGGGGCACTTTCCTTCACGGGTTTTCATCCTTGAAAACGACCAAACTTTAAACCTTAAAATATACGTTTAATAAAACTACAGAATAACGGCATTTGAATAACCAAACCTTTAAACACAGGAAATTTTACAAATTTGAACCGAACTACCCCCCTGGGCCCCCGAGGCGTTTTAAACAGACTAATTTTTCCTCCAAAAACGGGTTTTTAATTTAAAACCAAAACCCCTGGGGGGGGGGGGGGGGGGAATGAAACTAAATACGACAACGACCAATGGGGATGGGGGTTTTATTTAATTAAAAAAAGAAATTTAAATTTGATATAAAATTCCCCCCTAAATTAATATAAGAAAGTGGGTTTAAGGACAGGGGGCACACCGCCAGCCTCCCCCACCACACACCCCGGGTAGGGTGGGTTACCCTCGCTAGGGATAATTTTAAAAGGGGTCGGGTTTTATTGCTTTAAATTGGGGAGGGGTTTGGGACAACCAAGATTGGGAGTGACGGGAGGTCGAAAGTGGGTTTAAAGGGCACGGGAACTTGGGGGGACTGATTGGAATCCTATTGTCCCCCGCCAGCAGCACACGGCTGGCTTCATCTCCACGTACGTACGTACGTACACCCACAACGGGAAAAATTATCAAAACCCTTTAAATTATATGTAAGACCTCACAGACGACGGGACGATCCTGGGGGCCGGGGGACGGGACATCCTTGAATACGACGGACACCCTTTGGCTCCACTACAAACGTTGACACGGCGACGGGAAAATCCTTGAAACGACGGGACGATCCTTAGGCTCCCCCGGGACAGTTGGCACGGCGACGGTACGATCCTTAGCATCGACGGTACATTTATTGACACACGACTAAAGATCCTTTAAACACGGCGACGGTTTCGATCTTGACACGACGACGGGCGATCCTTTAGCACGGCACGGTACATTTCCCGAACACGGCAAAGGGAAATCCTTGAGCACGACGAACGGTTCGATCTTGGCACGGGGACGGTAAAGTTCCTGGGGCACGGCGACGGGACATCCCTTAACACGACGACGGGACGATCCTGGAAACACGGGGACGGTAGTCCTTGAGCACGGCGACGGTACGATCCTTAACACGACCACGGTACATCCCTTTAACACGGCAAAAACGAAACCTTTAACACGGCACGGGGACGATCGTTGAACGACACGGTTTCGATCGTTGAGCACGGCGACGGTACGATCGTTGAGCACGACGACGGTACGATCCTTGAACACGGCGACGGTACGATCGTTGAGCACGGCGACGGTACGATCGTTGAGCACGACGACGGTACGATCCTTGAACACGGCGACGGTACGATCCTTGAACACGGCGACGGTACGATCCTGGAGCACGGCGACGGTACGATCCTTGAACACGACGACGGTACGATCCTTGAGCACGGCGACGGTACGATCCTGGAGCACGGCGACGGTACGATCCTTGAACACGACGACGGTACGATCCTTGAACACGACGACGGTACGATCCTTGAACACGACGACGGTACGATCCTTGAACACGGCGACGGTACGATCCTTGAGCATGGCGACGGTACGATCATTGAGCACGGCGACGGTACGATCCTGGAACATGGCGACGGTACGATTCTTGAGCAAGGCGACGGTACGATCCTTGAATACGACGGTACGATCCTTAGGCTCCACGGTACGATCGTTGAGCACGGCGACGGTACGATCCTGAAGCACGGCGACGGTACGATCCTTGAACACGACGACGGTACGATCCTTGAACACGACGACGGTACGATCCTTGAACACGACGACGGTACGATCCTTGAACACGGCGACGGTACGATCCTTGAGCATGGCGACGGTACGATCATTGAGCACGGCGACGGTACGATCCTGGAACATGGCGACGGTACGATCCTTGAACACGACGACGGTACGGTCCTTGAACACGACGACGGTACGATCCTGGTGCACGACGACGGCACGATCCTGGAGCACGGCGACGGTACGATCCTTGAGCACGACGACGGTACGATCCTTGAGCATGGCGACGGTACGATCCTTGAGCGACGGTACGATCCTTGAGCACGACGACGGTACGATCCTTGAACACGACGACGGTACGATCCTTGAGCATGGCGATGGTACGATCATTGAGCACGGCGACGGTACGATCCTGGAACATGGCGACGGTACGATTCTTGAGCAAGGCGACGGTACGATCCTTGAATACGACGGTACGATCCTTAGGCTCGACGGTACGATCGTTGAGCACGGCGACGGTACGATCCTTGAGCATGGCGACGGTACGATCGTTGAGCACGACGACGGTACGATCGTTGAGCACGGCGACGGTACGATCCTTGAGCACGACGACGGTACGATCCTTGAACACGACGACGGTACGATCCTTGAACACGACGACGGTACGATCCTTGAACACGACGACGGTACGATCCTTGAGCACGACGGTACGATCCTGGAGCACGACGACGGTACGATCCTTGAACACGACGACGGTACGATCCTTGAACACGACGACGGTACGATCCTTGAACACGGCGACGGTACGATCCTTGAACACGGCGACGGTACGATCCTTGAACACGACGACGGTACGATCCTTGAACACGACAACGGTACGATCCTTGAACACGATGACGGTACGATCCTTGAACACGACGACGGTACGATCCTTGAGCACGACGGTACGATCCTTGAGCACGACGGTAAGATCCTTTAGCACAACGGTGCGATCCTTGAGCATGACGGTACACTCGTTCGGTTCGACGGTACGATCCTTGAGCACGACGATACAACCCTGTAGGCACGATGGTAGGTCCATTAAATCTGACCCTAGTGGGATAAGACATAGGCTAGGTCATCATACCCAGGGGTCGTACCCTTGTGCTGCCAGTGGTACCGCCGAGCTTGGAAGGTCGTCCCATCGTGTATTAGGGTCGTCCCATCGTGTATTAGGGTCGTCCCATCGTGTATTAGGGTCGTCCCATCGTGTATTAGGGTCGTCCCATCGTGTATTAGGGTCGTCCCATCGTGTATTAGGGTCGTCCCAACGCGCCCTGCTGGAGGTGACCAAACCTCTGCTGGATACACTGGTGAGGACAGTGGCTCTCACCGTCACCACACGTATTACTATCCAGCAGTAGTGACCGTGATATGAGGGTGTGTGGACGTGACACGAGGGTATGTGGACGTGACATGAGGGTATGTGGACTTGACATGAGGGTGTGTGGACGTGACACGAGGGTATGTGGACGTGACATGAGGGTATGTGGACTTGACATGAGGGTGTGTGGACGTGACGCGAGGGTATGTGGACGTGACATGAGGGTATGTGGACTTGACATGAGGGTGTGTGGACGTGACACGAGGGTATGTGGACGTGACATGAGGGTATGTGGACTTGACATGAGGGTGTGTGGACGTGACACGAGGGTATGTGGACGTGACATGAGGGTATGTGGACTTGACATGAGGGTGTGTGGACGTGACGCGAGGGTATGTGGACGTGACATGAGGGTATGTGGACTTGACATGAGGGTGTGTGGACGTGGCATGAGGGTGTGTGGACTTGACATGAGGGTGTGTGGACGTGACACGAGGGTATGTGGACGTGACATGAGGGTATGTGGACTTGACATGAGGGTGTGTGGACGTGACACGAGGGTATGTGGACGTGACATGAGGGTATGTGGACTTGACATGAGGGTGTGTGGACGTGACGCGAGGGTATGTGGACGTGACATGAGGGTATGTGGACTTGACATGAGGGTGTGTGGACGTGGCATGAGGGTGTGTGGACGTGACATGAGGGTGAGTGGACGTGACATGAGGGTGTGTGGACGTGGCATGAGGGTGTGTGGACGTGACATGAGGGTGTGTGGACGTGACATGAGGGTGTGTGGACGTGACATGAGGGTGAGTGGACGTGACATGAGGGTGTGTGGACGTGACATGAGGGTGTGTTGACGTGACATGAGGGTGAGTGGACGTGACATGAGGGTGTGTGGACGTGACATGAGGGTGAGTGGACGTGACATGAGGGTGAGTGGACGTGACATAAGGGTGTGTGGACGTGATATGAGGGTGTGTGGACGTGACATGAGGGTGTGTGGACGTGACATGAGGGTGTGTGGACGTGACATGAGGGTGAGTGGACGTGACATGAGGGTGTGTGGACGTGACATGAGGGTGTGTGGACGTGATATGAGGGTGTGTGGACGTGACATGAGGGTGTGTGGACGTGACATGAGGGTGTGTGGACGTGACATGAGGGGGTATGGACGTGACATGAGGGCGAGTGGACGTGACATAAGGGTGAGTGGACGTGACATGAGGGTGTGTGGACGTGACATGAGGGTGTGTGGACGTGACATGAGGATGTGTGGACGTGACATAAGGGTGTGTGGACGTGACATGAGGGTGAGTGGACGTGACATGAGGGTGAGTGGACGTGACATGAGGGTGTGTGGACGTGACATGAGGGTGGGTGGACGTGACATGAGGGTGGGTGGACGTGACATGAGGGTGAGTGGACGTGACATAAGGGTGTGTGGACGTGACATGAGGTGTGTTGACGTGACATGAGGGTGTGTTGACGTGACATGAGGGTGTGTGGACGTGATATGAGGGTGAGTGGACGTGACATGAGGGTATGTGGACGTGACATGAGGATGTGTGGACGTGACATGAGGGGGTATGGACGTGACGAGGGTGTGTGGACGTGACATGAGGGTGAGTGGACGTGACATGAGGGTGTGTGGACGTGATATGAGGGTGTGTGGACGTGACATGAGGGTGTGTGGACGTGACATGAGGGTGTGTGGACGTGACATGAGGGTGTGTGGACGTGACATGAGGGGGTATGGGCGTGACATGAGGGCGAATGGACGTGACATAAGGGTAAGTGGACGTGACATGGTGTGTGGACGTGACATGAGGATGTGTGGACGTGACATGAGGATGTGTGGACGTGACATAAGGGTGTGTGGACGTGACATGAGGGTGTGTGGACGTGACATGAGGGTGTGTGGACGTGACATGAGGGTGAGTGGACGTGACATAAGGGTGTGTGGACGTGACATGAGGGTGTGTGGACGTGACATAAGGGTGTGTGGACGTGACATGAGGGTGTGTGGACGTGACATGAGGGTGAGTGGACGTGACATGAAGGTGTGTGGACGTGACATGAGGGTGTGTTGACGTGACATGAGGGTGAGTGGACGTGACATGAGGGTGAGTGGACGTGACATGAGGGTGTGTGGACGTGACATGTGGGTGTGTGGACGTGACATGAGGGTGTGTGGACGTGACATGAGGGTATGTGGACGTGACATGAGGGTGAGTGGACATGACATGAGGGTGTGTGAACGTGACATGAGGGTATGTGGACGTGACATGAGGGTGTGTGGACGTGACATGAGGGTGAATGGACGTGACATGAGGGTGTGTGGACGTGACATGAGGGTGAGTGGACGTGACATGAGGGTGAGTGGACGTGACATGGGGGTGTGTGTGGACGTGACATGAGGGTGAGTGTGGACGTGACATGAGGGTGTGTGGACGTGACATGAGGGTGTGTGGACGTGACATGAGGGTGAGTGGACGTGACATGAGGGTGTGTTGACGTGACATGAGGGTAAGTGGACGTGACATAAGGGTGTATGGACGTGATATGAGGGTGTGTTGACGTGACATGAGGGTGAGTGGAGGTGACATGAGGGTGTGTGGACGTGTTATGAGGCTCAACCTAACACTTTAGGGAGTGGCAAAAAGCAGTAAGTGGCGGGCAGCAGTAAGTGGCGGGCAGCAGTAAGTAACAGGCAGCAGTAAGTAGTAGGCAGCAGTAATTAGCAGACATCATTAAGTAATAGGTAGAAGTAAGAAACAGTAGTAAGTAGAAGATAGGCAGAAGTAAGTAGCGAGCAGCAGTCAGTAGCAGGCAGCAGTAAGTAGCAGGCAGCAGTAAGTAGCAGGCAGCAGTAAGTAGCAGGCAGAAGTAAGTAGCAGGCAGCAGTAAGTAGCAGGCAGAAGTAAGTAGAAGGCAGCAGTAAGTAACAGGCAGAAGTAAGTAGAAGGCAGCAGTAACAGGCAGAAGTAAGTAGCAGTACTCCCAATCTCTCCCTACATTAGCTTTCCTTTATTTCCCTTCCATCTGTTTCCCATCCTCTCCCTTCCCTCTGCTTCCCACCTCCTCCCTTTCCTCTGCTTACCGTGCTCTCCCTTCCCTCTGCTTCCCATCCTCTTCCTTCCCACTGCTTCCCATCCTCTCACCTCTGCTTCCCATCCTTTCTTGCTAATATTTTCCCCTTTACTTTAATATCTTAGAATTCCATATTCATCATTGTATTAAGTGCCACGTATTCCTCTGGTACTCTAACTCTTGGTCATGTTCTTTCTCTAAGTAAGACATGATACCAGTACTGTTCTGTTGTTATCCCCAAACAATTTACCTCGACTTTTATGACATAATAAGCTATTGTTATGGTCATTTTCTTCAGCCCATCACCTGCCCTGGGGTCATTTTTGCTCCGTTTATACAGTGGATTGATCCGTCCTCGTATGGAGTACTGCTCTCACATCTGGGGTGGTTCTAGCTCTGCATCCTTACTTGACAGAGTTGAAAGCGGTCCGACTTATAAACTGTCCCAGGCGAACTTCCAAACTTGACCCCCTTGCCCTACGTCGCAACGTCGGTTTACTTTCCCCTCTTCTATAGGTATTACTTTGGTTTATGCTCCCGAGAGCTGGCTGCTTGTGTGCCCCCCACCACTAGCTAGACCACACAATACTCGGCAAGCTGCTGTGTTGCATGATTATTGTGTGGCCATTAACAACTCAAGGGTGGGCCGTTTTGATAACTGTTTCTTTCCCTACACGTTGAAGCTTTGGAACTCTTTTACCCTCTCATGTCTTTCCCATGGCACATTTTACAAGACAGGTGTTTCATTTTCTCTAAATTTCGTAAATACTTTCCCTTGTCTCTTCTTACTCCCTTTCATAATCCTTTCTATATATCAGTTAAGGCTCGGCCTTGATGTGGACGTCTGTCCGTTACTGGAGGAAAAAAGAAATGCTGGCCGGTGTACCACAAGCTTTCCCGCTCGTGACTTCACACCGACTCTCACCCACTGCGCAGCCGCAGGGAAGGACAGTCTGTCGGTGAGGTAGCGAAGTTCAGTGTCTAGCTAAACACAGGTAGGGATGGATAGGCTCTGCCCGTTGTGTGAGTTGGTCTACCACTTTCTTCCTCACCACGGGAGAGTGTGGGTCGTACAACACAACAGCGTTGTAGGATGGACCAGTTTGTGTTTTCTTTGATCCATGGGACATACCTAGTGTCCAATCTTCCTGTAGCAGCAGCTGGTCTCACCACATAATGTACAGGAAGCAGCAGCAACCAGCTGTGTGCCACCTGTGGTAGGATGAGGCTCAAACACCTCACGTGAACTGTGGCCGAAGTAATCCATTCCACTCCGGCTAAAAGAGGTGGAAGAGGAGTCACCCCCAGATATAGGGGGGAGCACTTCACACTCTGGGGTAGATAAAATCCCCCGAGATATGGTATGGGACGACCGCTCTTACAGCACAGACACACCCTCCCTCACTCCTCCCTCACTCCTGGGAAGCAGCGTTGGTAACGTCCATCAGGTGGGGTTTCCCAGGAGAGAATGGACGGTACGATACCTCAGGGTGAACACAGTCAGAAGTTGGAGGAAAAGACACTAAGTGGAGAGAGGAAAGGTTGTGTGGGTGGGTGAGGGGCACCACTGCTGACACGACGACGAGGAGGAGGGGGGGAAATATAGCTCCATTAATCAACCAACCACGTACAACAAAGGACCGAAAAGACAGGATGTTACGCATGAGAGAGAGAGAGAGAGAGAGAGAGAGAGAGAGAGAGAGAGAGAGAGAGAGAGAGAGAGAGATTTTCTGAAGATGCAATAGATTTCGCAGACCACTAGTGTCAACACTCACCTCCCCTCGCTCGGAGGTGGGCGACGACAATGATCGTAAGGATGCGTCTTTCCCCGATCACATTTGGTCAACGTTTTGGTTCACATGTCCCAGAAGTCGACCCACCTAACGAGAGGGGATCTGGAGAGGCATTGTTCCAGGGCATCACAGCGGCAGCCACGATGCCTCTCACCAACTGGCATGAATCTACCCAGAGGTATACAAATGATCGATGTACTTCCCAGCCAGAGGCATACGAGACGCAGAGAAATACAGCGTAAGTAGGTACGCACCTCTGGCCTTAGCTAGTCACGAGGGTACGCAGCGACACCATACGGGAATGTCCCTCACCATGCGCACGGGTCTTGCCTCTACGCTCAAGTCATCTACGACCGTGTCAAAAACCGCCACACATCTTGACGTGAGTTGACCGATGCTGTATCGTCTCCAGACTCATCAATCATAGCGCAAGCTGACCTAACCTTCTCAGTTGTAAGTCATACGGCGTATGAAGCAGCATTTCCCGTCGTGAATGTGTATGAGGAACTGTTGAGTTATGGAACTGTTATCCGTGCCTGACCTATATACCATGTTCATAACAACACAGGAGAGCTAATGGGTCTATAATGAGGCAAGGGTTCATACGTTCATGGACCACAGTCTTTTCCACTATCACGAGAGCAAATCATATGCTCAGGAAGTGAGATTTTCCCACTCTATTTTCCTGCAATCCACCCAATTACACTGTACGGTGAGACACGCTTCTTGTTCAACCGTATGTTGTTTACCTGTCACTTGGATCACAAACTCTTCACTCAGAGCAGAAACATCCCAGCAGCTGCTGCTCTTGTGTTCATCAGACGCATCTACTTACGGTAAAAGCCTTCCTAGGGATGACTTCGGGGAACGTGAGGTCAGAGGCAAAGACACCATTAACCTTGTCTGCCAAGCTAATAACCCGAGGTCGGAATAAAGTTTCGTGTTTTCCCCCATAGAGAAGAGACCTCCTCAAACAGCACCGTCACCTGACAGACAAGGAACAACGTCTGATTCTGACGCTTCCAGCCAGACCAGAGAGCCGAGCGTAGGGTTGGCGGCAGTGAAGAGTCGAGTTTACGAACAGTGAAGGTGACGACCACACAACTGATGTGTAAAAAAAAAAAATAATCACTCAAATGTTAAGAAGAGCCAATAGCCTGACCCAACTGGCTTGCAGGGCGTCTTCGTTCCTCAACCTGATGGTTCAATGTGAAGAGGAAGCTTGGGAAGGAATTCCACTATTGTAGACGCAATCCCGTATCTTTTATGGCTTATTTCATTGAGTATCATAACTCTAACCGATGCTCAGTAAAGCAGAGACGAGGTGCTGGTGCCATATGAAAGCAATAAACAAAGTCGGATATTAAGGGAGTCTTCCCCCCCTTTTTTTTCAAGAGGAAATAAGGTAGTGGTTGAGAGTACCCCCATGGCTCAGTCTTTACTTCTTCATTTTAGACTCAAACAGTAGCTTACTGTGAAGCTCAGGTTACGCTAACACCCCCAGCAGGAAGCACGCCCTTCAGAAGTGCCCTTCGTCTCCAGCTTCCCACTTTAACAAGTTGAGCAGACAGCGACGTTAGGCATCATCGGTTCATATCTGGCCAGGAACGTGATTGAGGATTTAGGAGAAGACGCACAGGATACTACCTCAGAGGCGAGGGGAGGAGATTATGCCACACCCCCCCAAGCCTCCAGGAAGAGGCCAGAGGGGGTCTGGAACGACTGCGTTAGTGATGACCCGCCCGACGCTGGTGATAACCCACCCGACGCTGGTGATGACCCGCCCGACGCTGGTGATGACCCACCCGACGCTGGTGATGACCCACCCGACGCTGGTGATGACCCGCCCGACGCCGGTGATGACCCACCCGACGCTGGTGATGACCCGCCCGACGCTGGTGATGACCCACCCGACGCTGGTGAGGACCCACCCGACGCTGGTGATGACCCGCCCGACGCTGGTGATGACCCACCCGACGCTGGTGATGACCCGCCCGACGCTGGTGATGACCCACCCGACGCTGGTGATGACCCACCCGACGCCGGTGATGACCCACCCGACGCTGGTGATGACCCGCCCGACGCTGGTGATGACTCGCCCGACGCTGGTGATGACCCACCCGACGCTGGTGATGACCCGCCCGACGCCGGTGATGACCCACCCGACGCTGGTGATGACCCGCCCGACGCTGGTGATGACCCGCCCGACGCTGGTGATGACCCACCCGACGCCGGTGATGACCCACCCGACGCTGGTGATGACCCGCCCGACGCTGGTGATGACTCGCCCGACGCTGGTGATGACCCACCCGACGCTGGTGATGACCCGCCCGACGCCGGTGATGACCCACCCGACGCTGGTGATGACCCACCCGACGCTGGTGAGGACCCGCCCGACGCTGGTGATGACCCGCCCGACGCTGGTGATGACCCACCCGACGCTGGTGTCCATCTGGGCGATACACATTGGTTGCCAGCGGCCTCACGCACCGTGCTGGGAGAGAGAGAGAGAGAGAGAGAGAGAGAGAGAGAGAGAGAGAGAGAGAGAGAGAGAGAGAGAGAGACATCGCTGGAGGACTTTTGATGAAAAGGTCAGTCCCCAACCCCACTCGTACTCGAGTCTGTTCACGCTAACACAGAAGGTCTTAGAAGCAACCTAACCTAACCCCATATTCCTGCTATGGTATCCTCAAAAAACAAAAAACGGTGACTTTTTAAAAAAAGAGAAAACTTGGGAGTCATTATTGAACCAACTCTTGGTGAACACGTCTTTCAAAATGAGAAGAGTCACTTCAGTCAAGCTCATAACTCAAGACGACTTTAGTGGATGGTTCCCACCCACTAACGGCTTGGCACATATCGCTATCATTCCTTAGTTCTGGAATGTCTTAAATCCATAACCACCAGTTGCCCTGAGATCACTCCACTGACCTGCGAGGGTCGAGGTTGACCTCAGAGGGCGGCCGGGCAGTGGCGGGAATTCGGAGTGACAGAGACGTAGCCACAAGACCCAGAGTACCGGCTGAGTGTGTGATCATAGCATTGTCTTCACGTGGATATTCCCACCATCACGTATACACGATACATTATAGTCACGTGGATATTCCCCCATCACGTATACACGATACATTATAGTCACGTGGATATTCCCACCATCATATCACGTGGATATTCCCACCATCATATCACGTGGATATTCCCACCATCATATGACGATACATTATAGTCACGTGGATATTCCCACCATCATATCACGTGGATATTCCCACCATCATATGACGATACATTATAGTCACGTGGATATTCCCACCATCATATGACGATACATTATAATCACGTGGATATATTCACCATCATATCACGTGGATATTCCCACCATCATATGACGATACATTATAGTCACGTAGATATTCCTACCATCATATCACGTGGATATTCCCACTATCACGTATACACGATACATTATAGTCACGTTTCGCGTGTGTAGTTGTCAACATGACTACAACAATGTATGTGTCACTTGGCCACAACAACCGGCCGGGTTAGGTAAGCAGCTACATGACAGGAGGGCAGGTGAGGGCTGCTGTAAACACAAGCTTGAAGCCAACTTTTTTTTAACACCAACTTCCTCGCCTTATGTCTCTCTATGATCAACTCTATATTACAACAGAGAAAACCTGACCCCATAATTACTAGATGGAGAGTCATGAAATTGTTGTGTATGATAACCACGCTGTATTATAATTGGGTAGAGTCATTTACTGTCAGGCGATGGATCAAGCCAAACAATGGAAAGGTTACCCTTGCCTTCTGTCCAGTGTTAAATTGTGAAAAAGAAAATGGAAAGACAGGAGGAACTAAAGCAAGGCGTAACTCACCTTGCCCAGACCGCAGTCACGTTATGCGCCTTCATTAAGTCGATCAACTTCCTTCTATAACTTCAGAGTGTTCGTTTCTCCAGTGTTTAAGAGGTATCAGATGATACAAAATATCTATATACCAAAGAAAGCTGTTGGTTTCCAATATTTAGCAAATTTCCCAAATGCTAACATCATTCATAATTATCTTAATACGTGTTCCCAGTTTCTCTCGCGATGGCGCCAGGAACAGACGAAGAAAACATCTCATCCGCTCACGTCCATTCTCTAGCCGTCATGTGTGTAATGCACCGAAACCACAGCTCCCTATCCACATCCAGGCCCCACAGACCTAGCCATGGTTGACCCCAGACGCTTCACATGTCCTACACTCGTGAGGTCCACCTCCCACCCAGCCATACCTACCATACGGTCAAATATTTCTCTTTTTTTTTTCGTTCTTCACACAGCTTGTAGTCACATCCTCTTTACTGCGCTTATTCCATTCATCTTCACTGAACCTATTCCATCCATCCACCTCATTTTTCCCCTACTATATTCATCACTATGACCCTTATCTACCATATTCATCACTATAACCTCTATCTACTATATTCATCACCATGACCACTATCTATCATATTCATCACCATGACCACTATCTATCATATTCATCACCATGACCACTATCTATCATATTCATCACTATGACCACTACCATATTCATCACCATAACCACTATCTACCATGTTCATCACTATGACCACTACCATATTCATCACCATGACCACTATCTATCACATTCATCACCATGACCACTATCTATCACATTCATCACCATGACCACTATCTATCATATTCATCACCATGACCACTATCTATCACATTCATCACCATGACCACTATCTATCATATTCATCACCATGACCACTATCTATCATATTCATCACCATGACCACTATCTATCATATTCATCACTATGACCACTACCATATTCATCACCATAACCACTATCTACCATGTTCATCACTATGACCACTACCATATTCATCACCATGACCACTATCTATCATATTCATCACCATGACCACTATCTACCATATTCATCACCATGACCACTATCTATCATATTCATCACCATGACCACTATCTATCATATTCATCACCATGACCACTATCTACCATATTCATCACCATGACCACTATCTATCATATTCATCACCATGACCACTATCTATCATATTCATCACTATGACCACTACCATATTCATCACCATGACCACTATCTATCATATTCATCACTATGACCACTACCATATTCATCACCATAACCACTATCTACCATGTTCATCACTATGACCACTACCATATTCATCACCATGACCACTATCTATCATATTCATCACTATGACCACTACCATATTCATCACCATAACCACTATCTACCATGTTCATCACTATGACCACTACCATATTCATCACCATGACCACTATCTATCATATTCATCACCATGACCACTATCTACCATATTCATCACCATGACCACTATCTACCATATTCATCACCATGACCACTATCTACCATATTCATCACCATGACCACTCGACATCCTCTCCCTCCAACTCTCCAACACCAGTTCGCTGTAGACGTCTTCAACTCCGTCCACAAGGTTGTGGAAGGCGCGTGCGTCTCCCCTTCTGCAGTATGAGCAAGTTCATGACTACACACTTCCATCCAGCAGCTATGCCTTGTAATCCCCTTCTTGCACTGTACAACATGAGCTATGTGTCAAGGGTTCTACCTGCCCCAAGAACGAACGACCTCACCATTCCAATCACCCAAACCTAACCAGCCAAATGCCCTTTCTTTTGGCCTACATTTTTGCCTAGTTCTTTATGCCAACCATTGAGAAGATGGTTTCTCCCAATTCATAGGATTCGATGCACAAAAAAGAGATTGGATCACTGCATCACCACCTTCGATTAGCTATTCACCCTGAGCACATCAACTACACCGTCTTCTTTGATCGTAAAAGCTGATTTTGATATCGTCAATCGACACGTAATCTTGTATGGACTGGTTAAAATGGATATAGGGGATTAGATTCGACGCTGGCTCTCTGACTGCCTGTCCACCAGTTCATGTGTTCTTTTTCTTGGAACACAGAAGTGAAATCAAAGAATAGGGACTTGGCACTCCGCAGGGCGGTGTACTTAACCCCACCTTGTTTGATATCGTAAGTAATGCCCTTCTTCAGTCCATGCCCACCAATAACGAACACCATGTACTCATCTATGCTAACATCATCATGATCAACACTCACTATACTCAGTCATGTGTCAGGTACCTGTGATGGGTTAGGGCTTGTCATTGCTGACAATATTGAAACTCAACAGACGTTCCCCGGCCCCTAAGAAGAGGCGGTGCCACCACCAAATTGGACCTGCTATCTGCAACTCCAGAGCCTCGTCCACTCACTGTGGGGGTGTGACAGGCCGCCCACTCTCTGATCCTGAGGACACCGGGGTGTGACAGGCCGCCCACTCTCTGATCCAGAGGACACCGCACGGTGTGTGGACGGGGCTGTGAAGCTGTACACAACAGTTCCAGATGGGCAGGTTTTGTCCCGTTGGTGGTGTAGTGGTACGTTGCTCGCCTGCTGTTCTTGGATACCTGGTATCGACTCTCAGTGCTTTCAGAGACGATCTCAACCAAACATTACATGATGATACGTGAAAACGCTGCATCGGTAACAATGTTCTACGTCAGGTACATGAAGGCTACCCCTAAATATCCCAGTTATAACTTGTTCACTTGTTACATATCTTGCTACATGATCGACTACATGTTGCTCACACTGTGTAAGCACTATTCTTACCCTCTAAGTTGCTGAGTGATTAATTCACTGCTACCTAATCCTTTTCAATATATATTTTCTCTGTCTCTGTCACTTGTCATGCATTCTCAGCCAATCAGACCCAGGTCCTGAACGTTCATTTCAGTCAATCAGACCCAGATCCTGAACGTTCATTTCAGTCAATCAGACCCAGATCCTGAACGTTCATTTCAGTCAATCAGACCCAGATCCTGAACGTTCGTTTCAGCCAATCAGACCCAGATCCTGAACGTTCATTTCAGTCAATCAGACCCAGATCCTGAACGTTCATTTCAGTCAATCAGACCCAGATCCTGAACGTTCACTTCAGTCAATCAGACCCAGGTCCTGAACGTTCATTTCAGTCAATCAGACCCAGATCCTGAACGTTCATTTCAGCCAATCAGACCCAGGTCCTGAACGTTCATTTCAGTCAATCAGACCCAGATCCTGAACGTTCGTTTCAGCCAATCAGACCCAGATCCTGAACGTTCATTTCAGTCAATCAGACCCAGATCCTGAACGTTCATTTCAGTCAATCAGACCCAGATCCTGAACGTTCACTTCAGTCAATCAGACCCAGGTCCTGAACGTTCATTTCAGTCAATCAGACCCAGATCCTGAACGTTCATTTCAGTCAATCAGACCCAGATCCTGAACGTTCCTTTCAGCCAATCAGACCCAGATCCTGAACGTTCATTTCAGTCACTGTCTTTCTTGCGCGCCATCGCCCGAAAGTGTACAAAATATCTTTGCCGCTCTCGTGACAAATCATATAACATAACATACAGGTCGGTTACCAAGTCCGTAATACGCCACTCTGGACAACTGGACACTCTGGTAACCGTAATTGGAAGTTCTAAGCATGGATGACGTAGTAACTGGACACTCTGGTAACCGTAATTGGAAGTTCTAAGCATGGATGACGTAGTAACTGGACACTCTGGTAACCGTAATTGGAAGTTCTAAGCATGGATGACGTAGTAACTGGACACTCTGGTAACCGTAATTGGAAGTTCTAAGCATGGATGACGTAGTAACTGGACACTCTAGGTAACCGTAATTGGAAGTTCTAAGCTTGGATGACGTAGTAACTGGACACTCTGGTAACCGTAATTGGAAGTTCTAAGCATGGATGACGTAGTAACTGGACACTCTGGTAACCGTAATTGGAAGTTCTAAGCATGGATGACGTAGTAACTGGACACTCTGGTAACCGTAATTGGAAGTTCTAAGCATGGATGACGTAGTAACTGGACACTCTGGTAACCGTAATTGGAAGTTCTAAGCATGGATGACGTAGTAACTGGACACTCTGGTAACCGTAATTGGAAGTTCTAAGCATGGATGACGTAGTAACTGGACACTCTGGTAACCGTAATTGGAAGTTCTAAGCATGGATGACGTAGTAACTGGACACTCTGGTAACCGTAATTGGAAGTTCTAAGCGTGGATGACGTAGTAACTAAAGGCTATATCGTACCCTCGTATCTTCCCGGAGACATCAGATGTGTGCTGAATCGCACCTGGTATGTAACAGACCATCGCACCTGGGTCGTCTACCACAGCACTAACTTCTACAAGGACCTTCGGGACAAATCAATTCGCATGATACGCCCTACGTAAGAAGCGTATGATCCCATTACTACGCATCACCCTGAGAAGAGGTGAATGAGTTGAATAACGAGACATTCCCTTCCTTACCTTGTGCTAATCGTCCTTCCCCAGCTGTCCATCACCTCACCAACACCTGCGAGAGACTCTTGCTCCTTGACGACACCTGCCACCCAGCCTATCCTCCAGCACCGACACCTTACACACACTCGAGGCAAAGATGTCCTACACTGCACCTACTGACCCGTCTATGTAACTCTATGATGAGTGACTGAGCCAGGCGAATTCCTTTGCTCTACCATCGGTACTTCCCTGTGGCGATCATAACGCATACTTACCCCACTAAGGGGGGTCTCTAGCATGGTCTGTAGGTCTGGCAACCTTGTCCCAGTAAGGGGAGGTCTCTAGCATGGTCTGTAGGTCTGGCAACCTTGTCCCAGTAAGGGAGGGGGGGTCTCTAGCATGGTCTGTAGGGCATCCTTGTCCCAGTAGGGGTGGTCCCTAGCATGGTCTGTAGGTCTGGCATCCTTGTCCCAGTAGGGGGGTCTCTAGCATGGTCTGTAGTGCATCCTTCTCCCAGTAGGGGGGGTCTCTAGCATGGTCTGTAGGGCATCCTTGTCCCAGTAGGGGTGGTCTCTAGCATGGTCTGTAGGTGTGACATCCTTGTCCCAGTAGGGGGGGGTGGTCTCTAGCATGGTCTGTAGATCTGGCATCCTTGTCCCAGTAGGGGTGGTCCTTAGCATGGTCTGTAGTGCATCCTTCTCCCAGTAGGGGGGGTCTCTAGCATGGTCTGTAGGTCTGGCAACCTTGTCCCAGTAGGGGTGGTCCTTAGCATGGTCTGTAGGGCATCCTTCTCCCAGTAGGGGTGGTCCTTAGCATGGTCTGTAGTGCATCCTTCTCCCAGTATGGGGGTCTCTAGCATGGTCTGTAGGTCTTGCAACCTTGTCCCAGTAGGGGGGGGGGTCTCTAGCATGGTCTGTAGGACATCCTTGTCCCAGTATGGGGGTCTCTAGCATGGTCTGTAGATCTGGCATCCTTGTCCCAGTAGGGGGGGTCTCTAGCATGGTCTGTAGGTCTTGCAACCTTGTCCCAGTAGGGGAGGGGGTCTTTAGCATGGTCTGTAGGTCTGGCATCCTTGTCCCAGTAAAGGTGGTCTCTAGCATGGTCTGTAGATCTGGCAACCTTGTCCCAGTAGGGGTGGTCTCTAGCATGGTCTGTAGGTCTGGCATCCTTGTCCCAGTAGGGGAGGGGGGTCTCTAGCATGGTCTGTAGGGCATCCTTCTTCCAGTAGGGGTGGTCTCTAGCATGGTCTGTAGGTCTGGCATCCTTGTCCCAGTAGGGGAGGGGGGGGTCTCTAGCATGGTCTGTAGGGCATCCTTCTTCCAGTAGGGGTGGTCTCTAGCATGGTCTGTAGGGCATCCTTCTTCCAGTAGGGGTGGTCTCTAGCATGGTCTGTAGGTCTGACATCCTTGTCCCAGTAGGGGGGGTCTCTAGCATGGTCTGTAGGTCTGGCATCCTTGTCCCAGTAAGTGGGGGGTGGTCTCTAGCATGGTCTGTAGGGCATCCTTCTTCCAGTAGGGGTGGTCTCTAGCATGGTCTGTAGGTCTGCCATCCTTGGAAGTAGGACGATCCACTGTGACTGGGATAACTCCTGGAAGTTTACAGTGAATGAGAACAGGAGTGAATTTCATGACACAAATGTACACAGTTTAAGTTATGGGATATGCATTATGTCTCGTGCTCTGGTATGACATGATAGACCAAGACAATCTCCTCTACATCTACCATAATAGACCACAAGACATCTTAAATGAGAGTAATATTCAGCCACATCAACAGTGATTTCTACCAGGCCCATGATCAAGTCGTGAGGCGTACAGCAACAGACAACGTTTCTCGATAAACACGTCAAAAGCGGCCATGCGATGAGGTCGACCCCGGCGACTATATCAATAGAGATTCTGGCTGAGATGCAGGCGAGCTGACCCTGGACAATGGGTCCATTATCACTGACGTGAGAGGCAAGATCACGCAGGGGATCCAGGCAAGTCCAGGCAGTGAGCATTATCAGTGCCGATAACAGAGGCCGCTCAGTTGTTCATGGGGCCTGACCCACATCCATCGAATTCGCTGATGAAGCGAGGGTGGAGGATGTGGGCAACTGGGCAGTTCAGCACTGTGAGTCACCATGACCAGTGGGGCTGCGTGTGTTGCATTCCTTCCAATGCCTCTGTGGTATGTGTGTGCACCTCACGGTACTTGCTGGAGGGCTTGGCCTTACTCACTGAGGGATGGTGTTAGGTACATTAGGGCTGACCCTGAGCAAAGAGTCTGACATTTACAACACCGATCGGCAGAGTAAGGCCTGATGCACGATATAGCTCCGTTCACGGTCCGCTTCAGCTCCGGTCACACTCCACTCCCGCTCCAGTCACGGTCCGTTCCCGCTCCGGTCACGGTCCTCTGCCGCTCCCGTCACGGTCCGCTCCCGCTCCCGTCACGGTCCGCTCCCGCTCCCGTCACGGTCCGCTCCCGCTCCCGTCACGGTCCGCTCCCGCTCCGGTCACGGTCCGCTCCTGCTCCGGTCACGGTCCGCTCCCGTCACGGTCCGCTCCCGCTCCGGTCACGGCCCTCTGCCGCTCCCGTCACGGTCCGCTCCCGCTCCCGTCACGGTCCGCTCCCGCTCCGGTCACGGTCCGCTCCGGTCACGGTCCGCTCCGGTCACGGTCCGCTCCGGTCACGGTCCGCTCCTGCTCCGGTCACGGTCTGCTCCGGTCACGGTCCGCTCCTGCTCCGGTCACGGTCCACTCCCGCTCCGGTCACGGTCCACTCCCGCTCCGGTCACGGTCCACTCCCGCTCTGCTCAAAATATCTTTTGGATGACCGTTGCTTGCGCGTGATCGCAGCGAGAGCGAACCGTGAGCGGACCTCTAGTGTGCATCAGGCCTAAGTCAGTGAACTATACCCTTGGGTTTGACCACTTCACTGCAGTACATTAGTTACAAGACTGGCCTTTTCCCTGCTCCCATCTCGCCCTTGAATCACTAATACAGGCTACAGCTTACTAGGAGGACCTCAAGGAGGCGCACCCTTGTATCATTTCAAAATCTAAGAGAAAAAGAGAGAAAAAAAATAACGATTTGTAAAAGAAAATAAAAGTATTGATATTAACGCCGGGTAGAGCCAGGTGTTTTGGAAAGATGAAATGAAATGGAAAGAGAGAATTTGGCTTTTAAAAACCTTGACTTCATGAACCTGATGAAGCCTCCATTTTTGCTGGAACAGTAAGGGACACTGGCTAGGCCACTCGAAGTATTGTCAGTATGTCGGTAGAGGATGGTGGAGTTACAAGCAGGTGGAAAAGGAAAATGTCGTGGCTATCTTTCAGAAATGTGATATGGTGATATGGAGGGTGTGGTCTGTCATACACAGGCAACCTAGATTGCCAACACCGTTTGACTCTGTGCCACATCGCGGGTTGGTTAAGAAGCTGCATCTACAACCACGAATTTAAGGTCGATTCTTCACTGAATAGATAATATTAGTAGAAGGGAATGAAAGATACAGGAGCACTGCCGATGTAGGCAAGGGTTACCAGTGGAGTGCCACAGCGCTTAGTCTTGGGCCAACTGAACTGGACTCTTATCTGAACTGACGAAGAAAGGCCACATTCGCTCACATCCATTCTCCAGCTGTCATGTGTAATGCACCGAAACCACAGCTCCCTATCCACATCTAGGCCTCACAGACCTTTTCATCGTTTACCCCGGCCACTTCTAATGCCCTCCGTATACCACTTCGTTTCATTCATTCTGTCCCGTGCACGCCTTTAACCCTCCTGCAGATCTGTCAAACTTTATAACTCACACTCTGGTGCTGAGGGAGGCTCACCCAAACGCACAGCATAAAATAATCGCGGAAAAATATTCCAATTTGACAGTGTTGCAACCACCTTGTTGCAGACGATGCCAAAGTCATGAGAGAAGTTAAGAACGATGATGGTTACATCACCTGACGAGCGGGTTACATCAGGTGAACACTAGAGTAGGAGTGAGAAATGGTTAATGAACTTAAGTGCTATCAAATGCCATGAGAATGAAACACGGTGAAAGAAGGCCTTGAAGAGAGCATCATCCAGCAGGAAACAAGCGTCAGGGATGGTCAGCACTTCATATGTGGCCAGCTGTTAGCAGGTAAACTGTCCGCTGGTATATATCGTAATGAAGTCACTGGCTATGCTTCTCCAGGCTGGTGTTGGCAGTTAAACGGAAGAACCTTTACAGATTCAGTTGAGAGACTTCAGTAAAGGGTAGCTCAGACGAAGCCTGAATTAAGAGAACTGAGCTACAGTGGAAGGCTAAGGGCCACAAATTACCTCACCGTGGAGGATAAGTGAGTTAGGGGTGATATGATCACAGCATTTCAAGTCTGTAGCTTAGCAAGGAGAGGGTCGACAGCGAACACATGAGATGCGGCCACACAGTAACGTGAGGTCATACCAACATGCCAAGCGAACAGCGCCTTACGAAGGAAGTGAAGTACTGCTTCAGTGTAAGGGTCGTACAATGGTTAGAGGAGAGGAGATCAGTCAGATGTAAATACCAGTATGGAAATATGTTAAAAAATGACTTAATGGTCAAGGAAAAATCACAAGATGGGGCCCCGCCAGTGTCGAAACTTCTCACATAAACGTTCACGTACATCTTTGCATCATACACACACACACACACACACACACACACACACACACACGATATGCCTACACTATACACACACACACACGCGCGCACATACACAAGCTGGGCACAGCACGCGCCAGAGGACGAAATTGTTGAGCGTATTTTTCCCGCGAAGCCGTAACGAACGCTGGTCACATCGGAGAGGAAATGCTTGGGGGAGCATGTTACTGTGTGACTGGCCTCCCCAACACCACCCTTGTGGGAGCATGTTACTGTGTGACTGGCCTCCCCAACACCACCCTTGTGGGAGCATGTTACTGTGTGACTGGCCTCCCCAACACCACCCTTGGGGGAGCATGTTACTGTGTGACTGGCCTCCCCAACACCACCCTTGGGGGAGCATGTTACTGTGTGACTGGCCTCCCCAACACCACCCTTGGGGGAGCATGTTACTGTGTGACTGGCCTCCCCAACACCACCCTTGGGGGAGCATGTTACTGTGTGACTGGCCTCCCCAACACCACCCTTGGGGGAGCATGTTACTGTGTGACTGGCCTCCCCAACACCACCCTTGGGGGAGCATGTTACTGTGTGACTGGCCTCCCCAACACCACCCTTGGGGAGCATGTTACTGTGTGACTGGCCTCCCCAACACCACCCTTGGGGGAGCATGTTACTGTGTGACTGGCCTCTCCAACACCACCCTTGGGGGAGCATGTTACTGTGTGACTGGCCTCCCCAAGAGACGAAGCAGAAGGACTATCAGCCATGTGTAACTCACTGTATATATGTATATATATATACACAATGAGAGATGCTCACGAACGAGGCAGAAAAGTGAAAACACATACGGTATTCCTGCACCAATGGCGCAATGGAGCAACTGGATTGGGTTACCGACCGAACCCTCCCGCCCTGAACAAGACTGTCATAACATTACACACACACACACACACATACACACACACACACACACACACACACACACACACACACACATATGTATATATATATATATATATATATATATATATATATATATATATATATATATATATATATGATGATAGAGTGGCAGATATAGGGTGTTTTGGTCGAGGTGGTGTGCAAAGTGAGAGGGTTAGGGAAAATGATTTGGTAAACAGAGAAGAGGTAGTAAAAGCTTTGCGGAAGATGAAAGCCGGCAAGCAGCAGGTTTGGATGGTATTGCAGTGGAATTTATTAAAAAAGGGGGTGACTGTATTGTTGACTGGTTGGTAAGGTTATTTAATGTATGTATGACTCATGGTGAGGTGCCTGAGGATTGGCGGAATGCGTGCATAGTGCCATTGTACAAAGGCAAAGGGGATAAGAGTGAGTGCCCAAATTACAGAGGTATAAATTTGTTGAGTATTCCTGGTAAATTATATGGGAGGGTATTGATTGAGAGGGTGAAGGCATGTACAGAGCATCAGATTGGGGAAGAGCAGTGTGGTTTCAGAAGTGGTAGAGGATGTGTGGATCAGGTGTTTGCTTTGAAGAATGTATGAGAAATACTTAGAAAAGCAAATGGATTTGTATGTAGCATTTATGGATCTGGAGAAGGCATATGATAGAGTTGACAGAGATGCTCTGTGGAAGGTATTAAGAATATATGGTGTGGGAGGAAAGTTGTTAGAAGCAGTGAAAAGTTTTTATCGAGGATGTAAGGCATGTGTACGTGTAGGAAGAGAGGAAAGTGATTGGTTCTCAGTGAATGTAGGTTTGCGGCAGGGGTGTGTGATGTCTCCATGGTTGTTTAATTTGTTTATGGATGGGGTTGTTAGGGAGGTAAATGCAAGAGTTTTGGAAAGAGGGGCAAGTATGAAGTCTGTTGGGGATGAGAGAGCTTGGGAAGTGAGTCAGTTGTTGTTCGCTGATGATACAGCGCTGGTGGCTGATTCATGTGAGAAACTGCAGAAGCTGGTGACTGAGTTTGGAAAAGTGTGTGGAAGAAGAAAGTTAAGAGTAAATGTGAATAAGAGCAAGGTTATTAGGTACAGTAGGGTTGAGGGTCAAGTCAATTGGGAGGTGAGTTTGAATGGAGAAAAACTGGAGGAAGTGAAGTGTTTTAGATATCTGGGAGTGGATCTGGCAGCGGATGGAACCATGGAAGCGGAAGTGGATCATAGGGTGGGGGAGGGGGCGAAAATCCTGGGGGCCTTGAAGAATGTGTGGAAGTCGAGAACATTATCTCGGAAAGCAAAAATGGGTATGTTTGAAGGAATAGTGGTTCCAACAATGTTGTATGGTTGCGAGGCGTGGGCTATGGATAGAGTTGTGCGCAGGAGGATGGATGTGCTGGAAATGAGATGTTTGAGGACAATGTGTGGTGTGAGGTGGTTTGATCGAGTGAGTAACGTAAGGGTAAGAGAGATGTGTGGAAATAAAAAGAGCGTGGTTGAGAGAGCAGAAGAGGGTGTTTTGAAGTGGTTTGGGCACATGGAGAGGATGAGTGAGGAAAGATTGACCAAGAGGATATATGTGTCGGAGGTGGAGGGAACAAGGAGAAGAGGGAGACCAAATTGGAGGTGGAAAGATGGAGTGAAAAAGATTTTGTGTGATCGGGGCCTGAACATGCAGGAGGGTGAAAGGAGGGCAAGGAATAGAGTGAATTGGAGCGATGTGGTATACCGGGGTTGACGTGCTGTCAGTGGATTGAAGCAAGGCATGTGAAGCGTCTGGGGTAAACCATGGAAAGCTGTGTAGGTATGTATATTTGCGTGTGTGGACGTATGTATATACATGTGTATGGGGGGGGGGGGGTTGGGCCATTTCTTTCGTCTGTTTCCTTGCGCTACCTCGCAAACGCGGGAGACAGCGACAAAGTATAATAAATAAATAAATAAATATTTATATTGGAAAGGACCACAATTGTGCGCGTGATCAAGATGTTCCTATGAGTCCACGGGGAAAATGAAACACGATAAGTTCCCAAGTGCACTTTCGTGTAATAATCACATCATCAGGGGAGACACTAGAGAGAAATATAAGTCAGTTGATATACATCGAAGAGACGAAGCTAGGACGCCATTTGGTAAACATGCGATTGTCCAAGAGGCAGGTCAAGAGAAAGATGCAAGAGGTGAAAAAGAGGGGATATGAGAGTTGGGGTGAGAGAGTATCATTTGATTTTAGGGAGAATATAAAGATGTTTTGGAAGGAGGTAAATAAAGTGTGTAAGACAAGGGAACAAATGGGAACCTCAGTGAAGGGGGCTAATGGGGAGGTGATAACAAGTAGTGGTGATGTGAAAAGCAGATGGAGTGAGTATTTTGAAGGTTTGTTGAATGTGTTTGATGATAGAGTGGCAGATATAGGGTGTTTTGGTCGAGGTGGTGTGCAAAGTGAGAGGGTTAGGGAGAATGATTTGGTAAACAGAGAAGAGGTAGTAAAAGCTTTGCGGAAAACGAAAGCCGGCAAGGCAGCGGGTTTGGATGGTATTGCAGTGGATTTATCAAAAAAGGGGGTGACTGTATTGTTGACTGGTTGGTAAGGTTATTTAATGTATGTATGACTCATGGTGAGGTGCCTGAGGATTGTCGGAATGCTTGCATAGTGCCATCGTACAAAGGCAAAGGGGATAAGAGTGAGTGCTCAAATTACAGAGGTATAAGTTTGTTGAGTATTCCTGGTAAATTATATGGGAGGGTATTGATTGAGAGGATGAAGGCAGATACAGAGCATCAGATTGGGAAAGGGCAGTGTGGTTTCAGAAGTGGTAGAGGATGTGTAGATCAGATGTTTGCTTTGAAGAATGTAAGTGAGAAATACTTAGAAAAGCAAATGGATTTGTATGTAGCATTTATGGATCTAGAGAAGGCATATGATAGAGTTGATAGAGATGCTCTGTGGAAGGTATTAAGAATATATGGTGTGGGAGGCAAGTTGTTTGAAGCAGTGAAAAGTTCTTATCGAGGATGTCAGGCATGTGTACGTGTAGGAAGAGAGGAAAGTGATTGGTTCTCAGTGAATGCTGGTTTGCGGTAGGGGTGTGTGATGTCTCCATGGTTGTTTAATTTGTTTATGGATGGGGTTGTTGGGGAGGTGAATGCAAGTGTTTTGGAAAGAGGGGCAAGTGTGCAGTCTGTTGTGGATTAGAGCTTGGGAAGTGAGTCAGTTGTTGTTCGCTGATGATACAGCGTTGGTGGCTGATTCGTGTGAGAAACTGCGGAAGCTGGTGACTGAGTTTGGTAAAGTGTGTGAAAGAAGAAAGCCGAGAGTAAATGTGAATAAGAGCAAGGTTATTAGGTACAGTAGGGTTGAGGGTCAAGTCAATTGGGAGGTAAGTTTGATGGAGAAAAACTGGAGGAAGTGAAGTGTTTTAGATATCTGAGAGTGGATTTGGAAGAGGTTGGAACCATGGAAGCGTTGAAGAATGTGTGGAAGTCGAGAACATTATCTTGGAAAGACCAAAATTGGTATGTTTGAAGGAATAGTGGTTCCAACAATGTTATATGGTTGCGAGGCGTGGGCTATAGATAGTTGTGTGAAGGAGGGTGGATGTGCTGGAAATGAGATGTTTGAGGACAATATGTGGTGTGAGGTGGTTTGATCGAGTAAGTAATACCAGGGTAAGAGAGATGTGTGGTAATAAAAAGAGTGTGGTTGAGAGAGCAGAAGAGGGTGTTTTGAAATGGTTTGATCACATGGAGAGAATGAGTGAGGAAAGATTGACCAAAAGGATATATGTGTCAGAGGTGGAGGAAACGAGGAGAAGTGGGAGACCAAATTGGAGGTGGAAAGATGGAGTGAAAAAGATTTTGAGTGATCGGGGCCTGAACCTGCAGGAGGGTGAAAGGCGTGCAAGGAATAGAGTGAATTGGAACGATGTGGTATACCGGGTTCGACGTGCTGTCAATGGATTGAACCAGTGCATATGAAGCGTCTGGAAAGTTCTGTGGGGCCTGGATGTGGAAAGGGAGCTGTGGTTTCGGTGCATTATTACATGACAGCTAGAGACTGAGTGTGAACGAATGTGGCATTTGCTGTCTTTTCCTAGCGCTACCTCGCGCACATGAGGGGGGAGGGGGTTGTTATTTCATGTGTGGCGGGGTGGCGATGGGAATGATTAAAGGCAGACATTATGAATCATGTACATGTGTATATATGTATATGTCTGTGTGTGTGTCTATATATGTGTACGTTGAGATGTATAGGTATGTATATTTGCGTGTGTGGACGTGTATGTATATACATGTGTATGTGGGTGGGTTGTTCCATTCTTTCGTCTGTTTCCTTGCGCTACCTCGCTAACGCGGGAAACAGCGACGAAGGAAAATAAAAATAAATAAATATATATATATATATATATATATATATATATATATATATATATATATATATATATATATATATATATATATATAAATAACATGTTTACCAAATGGCGTCCTAGCTACGTCTCTTCGTTGTATATCAACTGACTGTTATATTTCTCTCTTGTGTCTCCCCTGATGATGTGAATTACACGAAAGTGCACTTGTGAACTTATCGCGTTTCACTTTCCCCGTGGACTCATAGGAATATCTTGATCACGCGCAAAATTGTGATCCTTTCCAACATATATACATATATAGGGCCGGCCACAGTATGTATGTATGTATGTATGTATGTATGTATGTATGTAAGTATGTATGTATGTATGTGAGAGGGTCATGAGAACAGTTGGGTTATGCCTCTCTGCTGACGTACCTGGTGTGGAGTAATGGACAGAATCATCTTCCGCCTTCCATGTTCTGTAATCATCCACCAGTTCCTGTCTTTCAGTCCTTCACTACTAGTCCCTGTTCCTTAAGTCATCCACACGTCCCCATCCCCACACTCAACCAACAGTCCCTATCCCTTCAAGTCATCCAACTGTCCGTCAAGTCATCCACCCGTCTCTATCCCTTCATTCATCCACCCGTCACCCGTCTCTTAAGTTCGGGGTGGAATCCCCCTCCAAATTAGCTCTAGTTCTAAAAAAAAAAAAGAAAGAAAAAGTGAGAAATATCTTGAAATTTGAGTGGAAATCCTGTTCTGTAGACAACACGCTACGATAAATGTTCCTTCGTTCCCTGGTCAGAGATGAATGTTCCTTTGTTCCCTGGTCAGTGAAGAATGTTCCGTTCCCTGGTCAGTGAAGAATGTTCCGTTCCTTGGTCAGTGAAGAATGTTCCGTTCCTTGGTCAGTGAAGAATGTTCCGTTCCCTGGTCAGAGATGAATGTTCCGTTCCCTGGTCAGTGAAGAATGTTCCGTTCCCTGGTCAGTGAAGAATGTTCCGTTCCCTGGTCAGTGAAGAATGTTCCGTTCCCTGGTCAGTGAAGAATGTTCCGTTCCCTGGACAGTGAAGAATGTTCCGTTCCCTGGTCAGTGAAGAATGTTCCGTTCCCTGGTCAGTGAAGAATGTTCCGTTCCCTGGTCAGTGAAGAATGTTCCGTTCCCTGGACAGTGAAGAATGTTCCGTTCCCTGGTCAGTGAAGAATGTTCCGTTCCCTGGTCAGTGAAGAATGTTCCGTTCCCTGGTCAGTGAAGAATGTTCCGTTCCCTGGACAGTGAAGAATGTTCCGTTCCCTGGTCAGTGAAGAATGTTCCGTTCCCTGGACAGTGAAGAATGTTCCGTTCCCTGGTCAGTGAAGAATGTTCCGTTCCCTGGACAGTGAAGAATGTTCCGTTCCCTGGACAGTGAAGAATGTTCCGTTCCCTGGTCAGTGAAGAATGTTCCGTTCCCTGGACAGTGAAGAATGTTCCGTTCCCTGGACAGTGAAGAATGCTCCGTTCCCTGGTCAGTGAAGAATGTTCCGTTCCCTGGTCAGTGAAGAATGTTCCGTTCCCTGGACAGTGAAGAATGTTCCGTTCCCTGGTCAGTGAAGAATGTTCCGTTCCCTGGTCAGTGAAGAATGTTCCGTTCCCTGGTCAGTGAAGAATGTTCCGTTCCCTGGTCAGTGAAGAATGTTCCGTTCCCTGGTCAGTGAAGAATGTTCCGTTCCCTGGTCAGTGAAGAATGTTCCGTTCCCTGGACAGTGAAGAATGTTCCGTTCCCTGGTCAGTGAAGAATGTTCCGTTCCCTGGTCAGTGAAGAATGTTCCGTTCCCTGGTCAGTGAAGAATGTTCCGTTCCCTGGACAGTGAAGAATGTTCCGTTCCCTGGTCAGTGAAGAATGTTCCGTTCCCTGGTCAGTGAAGAATGTTCCGTTCCCTGGACAGTGAAGAATGTTCCGTTCCCTGGACAGTGAAGAATGTTCCGTTCCCTGGTCAGTGAAGAATGTTCCGTTCCCTGGTCAGTGAAGAATGTTCCGTTCCCTGGTCAGTGAAGAATGTTCCGTTCCCTGGACAGTGAAGAATGTTCCGTTCCCTGGTCAGAGATGAATGTTCCGTTCCCTGGTCAGTGAAGAATGTTCCGTTCCCTGGTCAGTGAAGAATGTTCCGTTCCCTGGTCAGTGAAGAATGTTCCGTTCCCTGGACAGTGAAGAATGTTCCGTTCCCTGGACAGTGAAGAATGTTCCGTTCCCTGGTCAGTGAAGAATGTTCCGTTCCCTGGTCAGTGAAGAAAGTTCCGTTCCCTGGACAGTGAAGAATGTTCCGTTCACTGGTCAGTGAAGAATGTTCCGTTCCCTGGTCAGTGAAGAATGTTCCGTTCCCTGGTCAGTGAAGAATGTTCCGTTCCCTGGACAGTGAAGAATGTTCCGTTCCCTGGTCAGTGAAGAATGTTCCGTTCCCTGTACAGTGAAGAATGTTCCGTTCCCTGGACAGTGAAGAATGTTCCGTTCCCTGGTCAGTGAAGAATGTTCCGTTCCCTGGTCAGTGAAGAATGTTCCGTTCCCTGGTCAGTGAAGAATGTTCCGTTCCCTGGTCAGTGAAGAATGTTCCGTTCCCTGGTCAGTGAAGAATGTTCCGTTCCCTGGTCAGTGAAGAATGTTCCGTTCCCTGGACAGTGAAGAATGTTCCGTTCCCTGGTCAGTGAAGAATGTTCCGTTCCCTGGTCAGTGAAGAATGTTCCGTTCCCTGGTCAGTGAAGAATGTTCCGTTCCCTGGTCAGTGAAGAATGTTCCGTTCCCTGGACAGTGAAGAATGTTCCGTTCCCTGGACAGTGAAGAATGTTCCGTTCCCTGGTCAGTGAAGAATGTTCCGTTCCCTGGTCAGTGAAGAATGTTCCGTTCCCTGGACAGTGAAGAATGTTCCGTTCCCTGGTCAGTGAAGAATGTTCCGTTCCCTGGTCAGTGAAGAATGTTCCGTTCCCTGGTCAGTGAAGAATGTTCCGTTCCCTGGTCAGTGAAGAATGTTCCGTTCCCTGGTCAGTGAAGAATGTTCTGTTCCCTGGACAGTGAAGAATGTTCCGTTCCCTGGTCAGTGAAGAATGTTCCGTTCCCTGGTCAGTGAAGAATGTTCCGTTCCCTGGTCAGAGATGAATGTCCCGTTCCCTGGACAGTGAAGAATGTTCCGTTCCCTGGTCAGTGAAGAATGTTCCGTTCCCTGGTCAGTGAAGAATGTTCCGTTCCCTGGTCAGTGAAGAATGTTCCGTTCCCTGGTCAGTGAAGAATGTTCCGTTCCCTGGTCAGTGAAGAATGTTCCGTTCCCTGGTCAGTGAAGAATGTTCCGTTCCCTGGTCAGAGATGAATGTCCCGTTCCCTGGTCAGTGAAGAATGTTCCGTTTCCTGGTCAGTGAAGAATGTTCCGTTCCCTGGTCAGAGATGAATGTCCCGTTCCCTGGTCAGTGAAGAATGTTCCGTTCCCTGGACAGTGAAGAATGTTCCGTTCCCTGGACAGTGAAGAATGTTCCGTTCCCTGGTCAGTGAAGAATGTTCCGTTCCCTGGTCAGTGAAGAATGTTCCGTTCCCTGGACAGTGAAGAATGTTCCGTTCCCTGGTCAGTGAAGAATGTTCCGTTCCCTGGTCAGTGAAGAATGTTCCGTTCCCTGGTCAGTGAAGAATGTTCCGTTCCCTGGTCAGTGAAGAATGTTCCGTTCCCTGGTCAGTGAAGAATGTTCCGTTCCCTGGTCAGTGAAGAATGTTCCGTTCCCTGGTCAGTGAAGAATGTTCCGTTCCCTGGTCAGTGAAGAATGTTCCGTTCCCTGGTCAGTGAAGAATGTTCCGTTCCCTGGTCAGTGAAGAATGTTCCGTTCCCTGGTCAGTGAAGAATGTTCCGTTCCCTGGTCAGTGAAGAATGTTCCGTTCCCTGGTCAGTGAAGAATGTTCCGTTCCCTGGTCAGTGAAGAATGTTCCGTTCCCTGGTCAGTGAAGAATGTTCCGTTCCCTGGTCAGTGAAGAATGTTCCGTTCCCTGGTCAGTGAAGAATGTTCCGTTCCCTGGTCAGTGAAGAATGTTCCGTTCCCTGGTCAGTGAAGAATGTTCCGTTCCCTGGTCAGTGAAGAATGTTCCGTTCCCTGGTCAGTGAAGAATGTTCCGTTCCCTGGTCAGTGAAGAATGTTCCGTTCCCTGGTCAGAGATGAATGTCCCGTTCCCTGGTCAGTGAAGAATGTTCCGTTCCCTGGTCAGTGAAGAATGTTCCGTTCCCTGGTCAGAGATGAATGTCCCGTTCCCTGGTCAGTGAAGAATGTTCCGTTCCCTGGACAGTGAAGAATGTTCCGTTCCCTGGACAGTGAAGAATGTTCCGTTCCCTGGTCAGTGAAGAATGTTCCGTTCCCTGGTCAGTGAAGAATGTTCCGTTCCCTGGTCAGTGAAGAATGTCCCGTTCTCTGGTCAGAGATGAATGTCCCGTTCCCTGGTCAGTGAAGAATGTTCCGTTCCCTGGTCAGTGAAGAATGTTCCGTTCCCTGGTCAGTGAAGAATGTTCCGTTCCCTGGTCAGTGAAGAATGTTCCGTTCCCTGGACAGTGAAGAATGTTCCGTTCCCTGGTCAGTGAAGAATGTTCCGTTCCCTGGTCAGAGATGAATGTCCCGTTCCCTGGTCAGTGAAGAATGTTCCGTTCCCTGGACAGTGAAGAATGTTCCGTTCCCTGGACAGTGAAGAATGTTCCGTTCCCTGGACAGTGAAGAATGTTCCGTTCCCTGGTCAGTGAAGAATGTTCCGTTCCCTGGTCAGTGAAGAATGTTCCGTTCCCTGAACAGTGAAGAATGTTCCGTTCCCTGGACAGTGAAGAATGTTCTGTTCCCTGGACAGTGAAGAATGTTCCGTTCCCTGGACAGTGAAGAATGTTCCGTTCCCTGGTCAGTGAAGAATGTTCCGTTCCCTGGTCAGTGAAGAATGTTCCGTTCCCTGGTCAGTGAAGAATGTTCTGTTCCCTGGACAGTGAAGAATGTTACGTTCCCTGGTCAGTGAAGAATGTTCCGTTCCCTGGTCAGTGAAGAATGTTCCGTTCCCTGGTCAGTGAAGAATGTTCCGTTCCCTGGACAGTGAAGAATGTTCTGTTCCCTGGACAGTGAAGAATGTTCCGTTCCCTGGTCAGTGAAGAATGTTCCGTTCCCTGGTCAGTGAAGAATGTTACGTTCCCTGGTCAGCAATGAATGTACCGTTCCCTGGTCAGTGAAGAATGTTCCGTTCCCTGGACAGTGAAGAATGTCCCGTTCACTGGTCAGTGAAGAATGTTCCGTTCCCTGGTCAGTGAAGAATGTTCCGTTCCCTGGACAGTGAAGAATGTTCCGTTCCCTGGTCAGTGAAGAATGTTCCGTTCCCTGGTCAGTGAAGAATGTTACGTTCCCTGGTCAGTGAAGAATGTTCCGTTCCCTGGACAGTGAAGAATGTTCTGTTCCCTGGACAGTGAAGAATGTTCCGTTCCCTGGTCAGTGAAGAATGTTCCGTTCCCTGGTCAGTGAAGAATGTTCCGTTCCCTGGACAGTGAAGAATGTTCTGTTCCCTGGACAGTGAAGAATGTTCCGTTCCCTGGTCAGTGAAGAATGTTCCGTTCCCTGGTCAGTGAAGAATGTTACGTTCCCTGGTCAGCAATGAATGTACCGTTCCCTGGTCAGTGAAGAATGTTCCGTTCCCTGGACAGTGAAGAATGTCCCGTTCACTGGTCAGTGAAGAATGTTCCGTTCCCTGGTCAGTGAAGAATGTTCCGTTCCCTGGACAGTGAAGAATGTTCCGTTCCCTGGTCAGTGAAGAATGTTCCGTTCCCTGGTCAGTGAAGAATGTTACGTTCCCTGGTCAGCAATGAATGATCCGTTCCCTGGTCAGTGAAGAATGTTCCGTTCCCTGGACAGTGAAGAATGTTCCGTTCCCTGGTCAGCAATGAATGTACCGTTCCCTGGTCAGTGAAGAATGTCCCGTTCACTGGTCAGTGATGAATGCCACGTTCCTACGCTAGCGAACGAAAGCTAATTTGCTGATCAAATGCTTCAAGCGTTGGAAGAACAAAGTGAATATTGAGACTAAAAAAAAAGTAAAAAAAAGATAAAAGTCATTCTCATCCACTTGTAAAATTCCCGAGAAATTTCTGCTCTGCTGAATAATGTAAACTTAAAGAGGAAATTTAAGAACTCTCAATATCAAAAATTAAGCTAAAAGCCACGAGAGATAGATAGATAGATAGATAGATAGATAGATAGAGAGAGAGAGAGAGAGAGAGAGAGAGAGAGAGAGAGAGAGAGAGAGAGAGAGAGAGAGAGAGAGAGAGGAACTGGAAACTCAAACAGCTAAGGAATATCAACACGTAATCCTAAAGAATTTCAAAAGTAACCTCTACGTACATGAATATGATATCTAGGAATATATAAAGTAAGTTAACCCCTGAGAATATTAGAGTAACCTCTACGTACATAAATATGATATCTAGGAATATATAAAGTAAGTTAACCCCTGAGAATATTAGAGTAACTTCTAGGTACATTAATATGATATCTAGGAATATATAAAGTAAGTTAACCCCTGAGAATATTAGAGTAACCTCTACGTACATTAATATTAGAGTAACCTCTACGTACATTAATATGATATCTAGGAATATATAAAGTAAGTTAACCCCTGAGAATATTAGAGTAACCTCTACGTACATAAATATGATATCTAGGAATATATAAAGTAAGTTAACCCCTGAGAATATTAGAGTAACCTCTACGTATATAAATATGATATCTAGGAATATATAAAGTAAGTTAACCCCTGAGAATATTAGAGTAACCTCTACGTACATAAATATGATATCTAGGAATATATAAAGTAAGTTAACCCCTGAGAATATTAGAGTAACCTCTACGTACATAAATATGATATCTAGGAATATATAAAGTAAGTTAACCCCTGAGAATATTAGAGTAACCTCTACGTACATAAATATGATATCTAGGAATATATAAAGTAAGTTAACCCCTGAGAATATTAGAGTAACCTCTACGTACATAAATATGATATCTAGGAATATATAAAGTAAGTTAACCCCTGAGAATATTAGAGTAACCTCTACGTACATAAATATGATATCTAGGAATATATAAAGTAAGTTAACCCTTGAGAATATTAGAGTAACTTCTAGGTACATTAATATGATATCTAGGAATATATAAAGTAAGTTAACCCCTGAGAATATTAGAGTAACTTCTACGTACATTAATATGATATCTAGGAATATATAAAGTAACCTAACCCCTGAGAATATTAGAGTAACTTCTAAGTACATTAATATGATATCTAGGAATATATAAAGTAAGTTAACCCCTGAGAATATTAGAGTAACTTCTAAGTACATTAATATGATATCTAGGAATATATAAAGTAAGTTAACCCCTGAGAATATTAGAGTAACTTCTAAGTACATTAATATGATATCTAGGAATATATAAAGTAAGTTAACCCCTGAGAATATTAGAGTAACCTCTACGTACATAAATATGATATCTAGGAATATATAAAGTAAGTTAACCCCTGAGAATATTAGAGTAACCTCTACGTACATAAATATGATATCTAGGAATATATAAAGTAAGTTAACCCCTGAGAATATTAGAGTAACCTCTACGTACATAATGATATCTAGAGTATATAAAGTAAGTTAACCCCTGAATATTAGAGTAACCTCTACGTACATTAATATTAGAGTACTCTACGACATTATATTAGAGTAACCTCCTGAGAATATTAGAGTAACCTCTACGTACATTAATATGATATCTAGGAATATATAAAGTAAGTTAACCCCTGAGAATATTAGAGTAACCTCTACGTACATTAATATGATATCTAGGAATATATAAAGTAAGTTAACCCCTGAGAATATTAGAGTAACCTCTACGTACATTAATATGATATCTAGGAATATATAAAGTAAGTTAACCCCTGAGAATATTAGAGTAACCTCTACGTACATTAATATGATATCTAGGAATATATAAAGTAAGTTAACCCCTGAGAATATTAGAGTAACCTCTACGTACATTAATATTAGAGTAACCTCTACGTACATTAATATGATATCTAGGAATATATAAAGTAAGTTAACCCCTGAGAATATTAGAGTAACCTCTACGTACATTAATATGATATCTAGGAATATATAAAGTAAGTGTTAACCCCTGAGAATATTAGAGTAACCTCTACGTACATTAATATTAGAGTAACCTCTACGTACATTAATATGATATCTAGGAATATATAAAGTAAGTTAACCCCTGAGAATATTAGAGTAACCTCTACGTACATTAATATGATATCTAGGAATATATAAAGTAAGTGTTAACCCCTGAGAATATTAGAGTAACCTCTACGTACATTAATATTAGAGTAACCTCTACGTACATTAATATGATATCTAGGAATATATAAAGTAAGTTAACCCCTGAGAATATTAGAGTAACCTCTACGTACATTAATATGATATCTAGGAATATATAAAGTAAGTGTTAACCCCTGAGAATATTAGAGTAACCTCTACGTACATTAATATTAGAGTAACCTCTACGTACATTAATATGATATCTAGGAATATATAAAGTAAGTTAACCCCTGAGAATATTAGAGTAACCTCTACGTACATTAATATGATATCTAGGAATATATAAAGTAAGTTAACCCCAAGAAAAAATCAACCCCGGAAGAATAAAAACGTAAACTCCTTATTATAAAAAAAAATACATTTCCCTAAGAATTAATTAACCCTTAAGAATAAAAATGTAACTTCTATGATGAATAATAATAATAAACAACCCCTAAGAATTAAAACAATCCTTCAGAATATAAGAATTATTTAAAAAAATAAAAATTATACGGTAAAATGGACCGGTTTCCCTGATTTACTGTTTTAGTTCAGGTAATTTGAAGTTTGGGTCCGTACTTTGGGTTAACTCGCTGTACCGGGCGTTGCTGGACCGCTGGTACATCGTATACTGCTGTACCTGGCGTTGCTGGACCGCTGGTACATCGTATATTGCTGTACCTGGCGTTGCTGGACCACTGGTACATCGCATATTGCTGTACCTAGCGTTGCTGGACCACTGGTACATCGTATATTGCTGTACCTGGCGTTGCTGGACCACTGGTACATCGTATATTGCTGTACCTGGCGTTGCTGGACCGCTGGTACATCGTATACTGCTGTACCTGGCGTTGCTGGACCGCTGGTACATCGTATATTGCTGTACCTGGCGTTGCTGGACCACTGGTACATCGTATACTGCTGTACCTGGCGTTGCTGGACCGCTGGTACATCGTATATTGCTGTACCTGGCGTTGCTGGACCACTGGTACATCGTATATTGCTGTACCTGGCGTTGCTGGACCGCTGGTACATCGTACACTGCTGTACCTGGCGTTGCTGGACCGCCGGTACGAGTTTTTAGAAGGAAGTCTGCGCAGTGAAGGCGAAGGAGAACATTTCATGTGGCGAAGCAAGGAAGAGAGTGAGGGAGGCTCACCACACTCCCTAAAACCCAGTGAGTCTTGTGCCTTCAGCAGCGCATAGTGCGCGTGCGGTGACGACGACTGCCCAGGCGCACGCGTCACCACCTGCTGAACCAACCACACTCCCAAGGCTCCTGACGACTCCTTGACTCCACCAAGTGACTCAGACGATACTCTCCACGAAGGACTCCTCCTCCTCCTCCTCCTCCTCCAAAGCCACCTTCGTCTGTTCGGCCTCCAAAGGAGGGTGAAAGACGACAAGAAACTGGCTCGCAAGTGGTCGTTCCCGTGGCTCCAAAGCTTTCTCAGTGGAACTTGTGGAAACAGTGGACGACAATACTGCTATCACTTCCAGGGGAATAATCCCGTCCCCCTGGAGAACCTTGACCAAGTCCAAAAACCAGGGCTCACAAGGCCGGTCGGCGAAATGTCTTGAACTAACGCATTCAGTGGCACTCAGTGGCACTCAGTGGCATTCAGTGGCACTCGGTGGCACTCAGTGGCATTCAGTGGCATTCAGTGGCATTCAGTGGCACTCGGTGGCACTCAGTTGCATTCAGTGGCATTCAGTGGCACTCGGTGGCACTCAGTGGCATTCAGTGGCACTCAGTGGCATTCAGTGGCACTCAGTGGCATTCAGTGGCACTCAGTGGCATTCAGTGGCATTGCAGATGAGTTAGGAATAAGCGAAAACCAGTGTCACTATTGCTTGCAATGTGCAGGCCATCCGTTAGCTGTCCACACGAGACCTAACTACACACTCTTCTACGACTATCATGCGTAGAGAAGAGGTGAGGGAGTGTGGGCTTACTAGTTACGTGCCCCAAAGCCTTCCGTTAGCTGTCCACACGAGACCTAACTACACACTCTTCTACGACTATCATGCGTAGAGAAGAGGTGAGGGAGTGTGGGCTTACTAGTTACGTGCCCCAAAGCCTACCCCATACACGAGGGACTTTGAATTCCACTCTGGAAGTCGTCGCATGTAGAGTCAAATCTACCTACACGTACCTGGCCATCTCTTCAATCTAGTGTCCCGGTTCCAGTGCATTTGATGTTGACTTCAGTCCCATTTGAAGACAATTAGTCCACAAAAGATAATTGCTGGAGAT